>NW_027590332.1:300000-451000 GCF_964213995.1 Mustelus asterias | reverse complement strand
GATGGATACTTCAATCAGGTATACCACTCTGGTGAACAACAAGACACAATGAGTATAATTCTACACTGACAACTACATCCTGCAGTACTTGTTAACTTGTGTCAGGTATTCCACTCTGGTTACTGATCCACAATCAAAGGTTGATTTTATTCTTACTCCCACTAAATTTTATTTCAGGTTGATATCGCTGTAACTGAAATCCAATCTAACATTACACAAGATTCCACTAAATACAATAACTTCATTGATTACTGAGCCTATGAATTACGTGCAGAGTTAGTTGTGTCAGTTGATGAAAAGGATTAAAACCACAGAGATATTTCAAGTAATTTGATTTAAGTGAATTGCATCTTTCACCTGGTCTCTGTATAACAGTGACAATGAGATCAGCATGGAGCATTTTCATTCAGAGTTTAGAATCAGAGAGCCGCTCACACACAGGTTTACACAACCTCAATGGTTAGAGTCACTCACCAGGAACACCAATAATGGCAATGATTGGGTAGATTATTTTCTCAGCCATGTTGATTGGATCATGCATCTTCAGTGTGAGGTGATGTGTCCCTTCGAGCTGCTGGCAGTCTCTCTGTCTTAAACTCTGAGGTTACCTATTCCCAAAGCCTTTAATATATACAGTGCAGAATCACCTCAGGGACACTGAGGGAGCAACAAGATTTTAAAAAAAATATTTGAACAAACAGATTGCGACATTGAGTTCAGTGATGGATAATTATCTTTAGATAAAATTAAATCTTTCCAAACAATGGATTGTGTTGATCACATTTATCATCTAATAACAAGTGGAAAGATGCTGTCCACTCAAACACCATCAGTCCCATCTCTCGACCTCACATTGTTTCAGTGATATCTGTCACTGGGCTGTGACGTTTCAGTAATGAAGTTTCAAATGTCACCGTGTCTCTCTCTCTGTGTGGTATTTAACTGTGGACATTCAGTGATGTGAATTAAGTGGGTTCTGGGTGAACATAGATTGTAAAATGATGTTAATCAATAATCTGGAACTGTTTAAACTCAGACCCTCAGAGCCTGCAGCAGATACAAACACATCATATCTTAGAGCAGTAAATATGCAGATTTAACTGTGACAAGTAATGAACAGACACCAACTGATACAGGCCCCACATCTGATACACAACCTTATGGGGGGAGAGAAATGGGTCCAGATGTGGAGAGAGAGACACAGAGAGAGAGAGACAGGACCTGCGAATGTGGAAGGGATTGTGTGGAAGCAGATATTGTAAGAGGAATGGTGTTCATAATAGTAACTGAAACTCAGAGGAAGACAGCTCCATCGTAATGGACCCGGTGCTGTGTTCACATTAAATAGATCAGCTGGAGTATTGTGTCCTGTTCTGGGTCACACACTTTAGACAAGATGTGATGACATTGGCAAGAGAAATGGAGGAGAATGTCCAACAGGAAAGAGGGAACTGTGGTGAGAGAGAGGGAGAAAAATGGGCAGAGAGAGTGATGGATACAGAGTGGGTAAGAGGTCGAGGAAGACAAATGAGGTGAGTGGGAGATGCAGTGCGAATGAGAGAGAGAGGTGTGCGTGTGGACTGAGAGAGTGAGAGACACAGAATAGAGATGGACTGAGGGGGAGAATTGGGTGGGGTGAGAGAGACAGAAGTGGGGTCAGATAAAGAGAAGGGGTGAGAGGTGGGGAGAGAAGGATCAGTGATATGAAGTGGCCTGAGAGAAGCTGTGTTGTGGGGCAGAGGGAGGGAGTGAGTGGGAGTGGGAGTTTGTGAGAGGAAAGTGTGATGGAGGGAGTGAATGTTACAGAGGGATTGTGTGAAAGAGTGTGTGAGAAGTGTGAGTGTGCAAGCGTGTGAGCGTGCAAGTGTGTGAGTTTGCATGTGTGTTTTTGTGTGTGTGGGTGCATGCAGTATATAAAGAGAGGGAGTGTGACAGAGGGAGCGAGAGTGTGGGAGTGTGTGAGGGTGACACAGGGAGGCAGAGGGCGTGCGGATTGTGTCAGGTCTGAGAGTGCTTGATAGTGTCTGTGTTTGTGGGTGTTTTTGTCATGGAAGATTGAAGATTAGAGTGTGTCTGTCTGTGAGCGTGTCCACGAGAGACAGCTTGTGATTGTGCACATGTATGTTAGTGTGTGTACCAGAGAATGTGAGTGTGTGTCTGTGTGAGAGTGTGTGAGAGAGTGTGTGTTTGGGACAGTGAGGATATACAAATTCCTGAATGTGCATTTGAGAGGGTGTGTGAGTGATGTGAGAGTGTGAGTTTGTGTAAGTGTGTGTGAGAGAGTGTGTGAGTGTGTAATATTGTGTAAATGTGTGTGTGGGAGAGTGTACGTGAGTTGGTGAGGGTGTGTGTGAGTGTACGCGAGTTGGTGAGGGTGTGTGTGTGAGTGTACGCGAGTTGGTGAGGGTGTGTGTGTGAGTGTACGTGAGCTGTTGAGAGTGCGTGTGTGAGTGTACGTGAGTTGGTGAGGGTGTGTGTATGAGTGTACATGAGTTGGTGAGGGTGTGTGTGAGAGTGTACGTGAGTTGGTGAGGGTGTGTGTGAGTGTACGTGAGTTGGTGAGGGTGTGTGTGTGTGTACGTGAGTTGGTGAGGGTGTGTGTGTGAGTGTACATGAGTTGGTGAGGGTGTGTGTGTGAGTGTACATGAGTTGGTGAGGGGGTGTGTGAGTGTACGTGAGTAGGTGAGGGTGTGTGTGAGTGTACATGAGTTGGTGAGGGTGTGTGAGTGTACGTGAGTTTGTGAGGGTGTGTGTGTGAGTGTACGCGAGTTTGTGAGGGTGTGTGTGTGAGTGTACGTGAGTTGGTGAGGGTGTGTGTGTGAGTTTACGTGAGTTGGTGAGGGTGTGTGGGAGTGTACGTGAGTTCGTGAGGGTGTGTGAGTGTACGTGAGATGGTGAGGGTGTGTGTGTGAGTGTACGCGAGTTTGTGAGGGTGTGTGTGAGAGTGTACGTGAGTTGGTGAGGTTGTGTGTGTGTGAGTGTACGTGAGTGGTTAGGGTGTGTGTGGGTGTGCACGCGAGATGTTGGGGGTGTGTGTGAGTGTACATGAATTGGTGAGGGTGTGTGTGTGAGTGTACGCGAGTTGGTGAGGGTATGTGTAAGTGTGCGCGAGCTGGTGAGGGTGCATGTGCGTGAGTGTATGCAAGTTGGTGAGGGTGTGTGTTTGAGTGTACGCAAGTTGGAGAGGGTGAGTCTGTGTGTGAGTTGGTGGGGGTGTGTGTGTGTTTGTCCGTGAGTTGGTGAGGGTGTGTGTGTGAGTGTACGTGAGATGGCGAGGGTGTATGTGTGAGTGTACGTGAGTTGGTGGGGGTGTGTGTGTGTTTGTCCGTGAGTTGGTGAGGGTGTGTGTGTGAGTGTACGCGAGTTGGTGAGGGTTTGTGAGTGTACGTGATTTGGTGAGGTTGTGTGTGTGAGTGTACGCGGGTGGGTGAGGCTGTGTGTGTGAGTGTACGTGAGTTGGTGAGGGTGTGTGTGTGAGTGTCCGTGAGTAGGTGAGGGAGTGTGTGTAAGTGTACATGAGTTGGTGGGGGTGTGTGTGAGTGTACGCGGGTTGATGAGGTTGTGTATGTGAGTGTACGCGAGTTGGTGAGGGTGTGTGTGTAAGAGTACGCGAGTGGGTGAGGTTGTGTGTGAGTGTACGTGAGTTGGTGAGGGTGTGTGTGTGAGTGTGCGTGAGTTGTTGAGGGTGTGTGTGTGAGTGTACGCGAGTTGGTGAGGGTGTGTGTGTGAGTGTACGTGAGTTCGTGAGGGTGTGTGTGAGTGTACGTGACTTGGTGAGGGTGTGTGTGAGTGTACGCGAGTTGGTGAGGGTGTGTGTATGAGTGTACATGAGTTGGAGATGGTGAGTGTGAGAGTGTACGTGAGTTGGTGAGGGTGTGTGTGAGTGTACGTGAGTTGGTGAGGGTGTGTGTGTGTGTACGTGAGTTGGTGAGGGTGTGTGTGTGAGTGTACATGAGTTGGTGAGGGGGTGTGTGAGTATACGTGAGTAGGTGAGGGTGTGTGTGAGTGTACGTGAGTTGGTGAGGGTGTGTGAGTGTACGTGAGTTGGTGAGGGTGTGTGTGTGAGTGTACGTGAGTTGGTGAGGGTGTGGGAGTGTACGTGAGTTGGTGAGGGTGTGTGTGTGCGTGTACATGAGTTGGTGAGGGTGTGTGGGAGTGTACGTGAGTTGGTGAGGGTGTGTGAGTGTACGTGAGTTGGTGAGGGAGTGTGTGTGTGTACGTGAGTTGGTGAGGGTGTGTGTGCGTGTACGTGAGTTGGTGAGGGTGTGTGTGTGAGTGTACGCGAGTTGGTGAGGGTGTGTGGGAGTGTACGTGAGTTGGTGAGGGTGTGTGAGTGTACGTGAGTTGGTGAGGGTGTGTGTGTGAGTGTACGTGAGTTGGTGAGGGTGTGTGTGAGTGTACGTGAGTTGGTGAGGGTGTGTGAGTGTACGTGAGTTGGTGAGGGTGTGTGTGTGAGTGTACGCGAGTTTGTGAGGGTGTGTGTGTGAGTGTACATGAGTTGGTGAGGGTGTGTGTGTGAGTGTACATGAGTTGGTGAGGGGGTGTGTGAGTGTACGTGAGTCGGTGATGGTGTGTGTGAGTGTACATGAGTTGGTGAGGGTGTGTGAGTGTACGTGAGTTGGTGAGGGTGTGTGTGTGAGTGTACGCGAGTTTGTGAGGGTGTGTGTGTGAGTGTACGTGAGTTGGTGAGGGTGTGTGTGTGAGTGTACGCGAGTTTGTGAGGGTGTGTGTGTGAGTGTACGTGAGTTGGTGAGGGTGTGTGTGTGAGTGCACGTGAGTTGGTGAGGGTGTGTGGGAGTGTACGTGAGTTCGTGAGGGTGTGTGAGTGTACGTGAGTTGGTGAGGGTGTGTGTGTGAGTGTACGCGAGTTTGTGAGGGTGTGTGTGTGAGTGTACGTGAGTTGGTGAGGGTGTGTGTGTGAGTGTACGTGAGTTGGTGTGGGTGTGTGTGAGAGTGTACGTGAGTTGGTGAGGTTGTGTGTGTGTGAGTGTACGTGAGTGGTTAGGGTGTGTGTGGGTGTGCACGCGAGATGTTGGGGGTGTGTGTGAGTGTACATGAATTGGTGAGGGTGTGTGTGTGAGTGTACGCGAGTTGGTGAGGGTATGTGTAAGTGTACGCGAGCTGGTGAGGGTGCATGTGCGTGAGTGTATGCAAGTTGGTGAGGGTGTGTGTTTGAGTGTACGCAAGTTGGAGAGGGTGAGTCTGTGTGTGAGTTGGTGGGGGTGTGTGTGTGTTTGTCCGTGAGTTGGTGAGGGTGTGTGTGTGAGTGTACGTGAGATGGTGAGGGTGGATGTGTGAGTGTACGTGAGTTGGTGGGTGTGTGTTTGTCTTTGTCCGTGAGTTGGTGAGGGTGTGTGTGTGAGTGTACGCGAGTTGGTGAGGGTTTGTGAGTGTACGTGAGTTGGTGAGGTTGTGTGTGTGAGTGTACGCGGGTTGGTGAGGGTGTGTGTGTGAGTGTACGTGAGTTGGTGAGGGTGTGTGTGTGAGTTTCCGTGAGTAGGTGAGGGAGTGTGTGTAAGTGTACATGAGTTGGTGGGGGTGTGTGTGAGTGTACGCGGGTTGATGAGGTTGTGTATGTGAGTGTACGCGAGTTGTTGAGGGTGTGTGTGTGAGAGTACGCGAGTGGGTGAGGTTGTGTGTGAGTGTACGTGAGTTGGTGAGGGTGTGTGTGTGAGTGTGCGTGAGTTGTTGAGGGTGTGTGTGTGAGTGTACGCGAGTTGGTGAGGGTGTGTGTGTGAGTGTACGTGAGTTGGTGAGGGTGTGTGTGAGTGTACGTGACTTGGTGAGGGTGTGTGTGAGTGTACGCGAGTTGGTGAGGGTGTGTGTGTGAGTGTACGTGAGCTGTTGAGAGTGCGTGTGTGAGTGTACGTGAGTTGGTGAGGGTGTGTGTATGAGTGTACATGAGTTGGAGATGGTGAGTGTGAGAGTGTACGTGAGTTGGTGAGGGTGTGTGTGAGTGTACGTGAGTTGGTGAGGGTGTGTGTGTGTACGTGAGTTGGTGAGGGTGTGTGTGTGAGTGTACATGAGTTGGTGAGGGGGTGTGTGAGTGTACGTCAGTAGGTGAGGGTGTGTGTGAGTGTACATGAGTTGGTGAGGGTGAGTGAGTGTACGTGAGTTGGTGAGGGTGTGTGTGTGGGTGTACGCGAGTTTGTGAGGGTGTGTGTGTGAGTGTACGTGAGTTGGCGAGGGTGTGTGTGTGAGTGTACGTGAGTTGGTGAGGGTGTGTGGGAGTGTACGTGAGTTGGTGAGGGTGTGTGAGTGTACGCGAGTTTGTGAGGGTGTGTGTGTGAGTGTACGTGAGTTGGTGAGGGTGTGTGTGTGAGTGTACGTGAGTTGGTGAGGGTGTGTGTGAGAGTGTACGTGAGTTGGTGAGGTTGTGTGTGTGTGAGTGTACGTGAGTGGTTAGGGTGTGTGTGGGTGTGCACGCGAGATGTTGGGGGTGTGTGTGAGTGTACATGAATTGGTGAGGGTGTGTGTGTGAGTGTACGCGAGTTGGTGAGGGTATGTGTAAGTGTGCGCGAGCTGGTGAGGGTGCATGTGCGTGAGTGTATGCAAGTTGGTGAGGGTGTGTGTTTGAGTGTACGCAAGTTGGAGAGGGTGAGTCTGTGTGTGAGTTGGTGGGGGTGTGTGTGTGTTTGTCCGTGAGTTGGTGAGGGCGTCTGTGTGAGTGTACCTGAGATGGTGAGGGTGTATGTGTGAGTGTACGTGAGTTGGTGGGGGTGTGTGTGTGTTTGTCCGTGAGTTGGTGAGGGTGTGTGTGTGAGTGTACGCGAGTTGGTGAGGGTTTGTGAGTGTACGTGAGTTGGTGAGGTTGTGTGTGTGAGTGTACGCGGGTGGGTGAGGCTGTGTGTGTGTTTGTACGTGAGTTGGTGAGGGTGTGTGTGTGAGTGTCCGTGAGTAGGTGAGGGAGTGTGTGTAAGTGTACATGAGTTGGTGAGGGTGTGTGTGAGTGTACGCGGGTTGATGAGGTTGTGTATGTGAGTGTACGCGAGTTGGTGAGGGTGTGTGTGTGAGAGTACGCGAGTGGGTGAGGTTGTGTGTGAGTGTACGTGAGTTGGTAAGGGTGTGTGTGTGAGTGTGCGTGAGTTGGTGAGGGTGTGTGTGAGTGTACGCGAGTTGGTGAGGGTGTGTGTGTGAGTGTACGTGAGTTGGTGAGGGTGTGTGAGTGAGTGTACGCGAGTTGGTGAGGTTGTGTGTGTGAGTGTACGCGAGTTGGTGAGGGTGTGTGTGTGAGTGTACGTGAGTTGGTGAGGGTGTCTGTGAGTGTACGTGAGTTGGTGAGGGTGTGTGCATGAGTGTACGTGAGTTGGTGAGGGTGTGTGTGTGAGTGTACGTGAGTTGGTGAGGGTGTGTGTGTGTGTATGTGAGTTGGTGAGGGTGTGTGTGTGAGTGTACGTGAGTTGGTGAGGGTGTGTGTGTGTGTGTACGTGAGTTGGTAAGGGTGTGTTTGTGAGTGTACGCGAGTTGGTGAGGGTGTGTGTGTGAGTGTACGTGAGTTGGTGAGGGTGTGTGTGATTGTACGTGAGTTGGTGAGGGTGTGTGCATGAGTGTACGTGAGTTGGTGAGGGTGCGTGTGTGAGTGTACGTGAGTTGGTGAGGGTGTGTGTGTGTGTGTGTACGTGAGTTGGTGAGGGTGTGTGTGTGAGTGTACGTGAGTTGGTGAGGGTGTGTGAGTGTACGTGAGTTGGTGAGGGGGTGTGTGAGTGTACGCGAGTTGGTGAGGGTGTGTGTGTGAGTGTACGTGAGTTGGTGAGGGTGTGTGTGTGAGTGTACGTGAGTTGGTGAGGGTGTGTGTGTGTGTGTACGTGAGTTGGTAAGGGTGTGTTTGTGAGTGTATGTGAGTTGGTGAGGGGGTGTGTGAGTGTACGCGAGTTGGTGAGGGTGTGTGTACGTGAGTTGCTGACTGTTTAGAGTGAACCTTGGGGATTGTGTCACTGTTTAGATTGATTCTTGACGTTTGTGTCAGTATTTAGAGTGATCCTTGGGGATTGTGTCAGTATTTAGAGTGATCCTTGGGGATTGTGTCATTATTGAGAGTGATCCTTGAGGATTGTGTCACTATCAGGGGTGATTCTAGGCGATTGTGTCACTATTTAGAGTGATCCTTGGGGGTTGTGTCACTATTTAGAGTGATCCTTGGGGATTGTGTCACTATTTAGAGTGATCCTTGGGGAAAGTGTCACTATTTAGAGTGATCCTTGGGGATTGTGTCACTATTTAGAGAGATCCTTGGGGAAAGTGTCACTATTTAGAGTGATCCTTGGGGTTTGGCTCACGATTTTGAGAGATCCTGGGAGTTTGTGTCAGTATTCAGAGTGATCCTTGGGGATTGTGTCTTTTTTTAGAGTGACCCTTGGGGATTGTGTCACTATTGGAGAGATCTTTGGGGAATGTGTCACTATTTAGATTGATCCTTGGGGATTGTATCAGTATTTCGAGTGATCCTTGGGGATTGTGTCACTATTTGGAGTGACCCTTGGGGATTGTGTCACGAAATAGAGTGATCCTTGGGGATTGTGTCAATATTCAGAGTGATCCTTGGGGATTGTGTCATTATTTAGAGAGATCCTTGAGGATTGTGTCACTATTCAGAATGATCCTTGGGGATTGTGACACTATTTCGAGTGATCCTTGGGGATTTTGACACTATTTAGAGTGATCCTTGGGGATTGTGTCACTATTTCGAGTGATCCTTGGGAATTGTGTCACTATTTAGAGTGATTCTTGGGGATTGTGACACTATTTATAGTGATCCTTGGGGATTGTGTCACTATTTAGAGTGATCCTTGGGGGTTGTGACACTATTTAGAGTGATCCTTGGAGTTTGTGTCACTATTTAGAGTGATCCTTGGCGATTGTGACACTATTTAGAGTGATCCTTGGGGATTTTGACACTATTTAGAGTGACCCTTGGGGATTGTGTCACTATTTCGAGTGATCCTTGGAGTTTGTGTCACTATTTAGAGTGATCCTTGGGGATTGTGTCACTATTTATAGTGATCCTTGGGGATTGTGTCACTATTTAGAGTGATCCTTGGGGGTTGTGACACTATTTAGAGTGATCCTTGGAATTTGTGTCACTATTTAGAGTGATCCTTGGCGATTGTGACACTATTTAGAGTGATCCTTGGGGATTGTGACACTATTTAGAGTGATCCTTGGGGATTGTGTCACTATTTCGAGTGATCCTTGTGCAGTGAGTCACTATTTAGAGTGACCTTGGGGATTGTGTCATGATTCAGAGTGATCCTTGGGGATTGTGTCACTATTTAGAGTGATCCATGGGGATTGTGTCACTATTTAGAGTGATCATTGGGGATTGTGTCACGATTTAGAGTGATCCTTGGGGATTGTGTCACTATTTAGAGTGATCCTTGGGCATTGTGTCACTATTTAGAGTTATCCATGTGGATTGTGTCACTATTTAGAGTGATCCTTGGGGATTGTGTCACTATTTTGAGTGATCCTTGGGGATTGTGTCACTATTTAGAGTGATCCTTGTGCGTTGTGTCATTATTTAGACTGATCCATGTGGATTGTGTCACTATTTAGATTCATCATTGGGAATTGCGTCACGATTTAGAGTGATCCATGGGGATTGTGTCACTTTTTAGTGAGATCCTTGAAGATTGTGTCAATATTTAAAGTGATCCTTGGGGATTGTGTCACTATTTGGAGTTATCCTTGGGGATTGTGTCACTGTTTAGAGAGATCCTTGGGGATTGTGTCAGTATTTAGTGTGAACCTTGGGGATTGTGTCACTATTTGGAGTGATCCTTGGGGATTTTGTCACTATTTGGAGTGATCCTTGGGCATTGTGTCACTATTTAGAATGATCCTCGAGGATTCTGTCATTATTTAGAGTGATCATTGGGGATTGTGTCAATATTTAGGATGATCCTTGGGGATTGTGTCACTATTTAGAGTGATCCATGGGGATTGAGTCACTATTTAGAGTGATCATTGGGGATTGTGTCACGATTTAGAGTGATCCTTGCGGATTGTGTCACTATTTAGAGTGATCCTTGGGCATTGTGTCACTATTTAGAGTTATCCATGTGGATTGTGTCACTATTTAGAGTGATCCTTGGGGATTGTGTCACTATTTTGAGTGTTACTTGGGGATTGTGTCACTATTTAGAGTGATCCTTGTGGGTTGTGTCACTATTTAGACTGATCCATGTGGATTGTGTCACTATTTAGATTCATCATTGGGAATTGCGTCACGATTTAGAGTGATCCATGGGGATTGTGTCACTTTTTAGTGAGATCCTTGAAGATTGTGTCAATATTTAAAGTGATCCTTGGGGATTGTGTCACTATTTGGAGTTATCCTTGGGGATTGTGTCACTGTTTAGAGAGATCCTTGGGGATTGTGTCAGTATTTAGTGTGACCCTTGGGGATTGTGTCACTATTTGGAGTGATCCTTGGGGATTTTGTCACTATTTGGAGTGATCCTTGGGCATTGTGTCACTATTTAGAATGATCCTCGAGGATTCTGTCATTATTTAGAGTGATCATTGGGCATTGTGTCAATATTTAGGATGATCCTTCGGGATTGTGTCACTATTTGGAGTGATCCTTGGGGATTGTGTCACTATTTTGAGTGATCCTTGGGGATTGTGTCACTATTTAGAGTGATCCTTGGGGATTGTGTCACTATTTCGAATGATCCTTGGAGATTGTGTCACTATTTATAGTGATCCTTGTGCATTGAGTCACTATTAAGAGTAACCTTGCGGATTGTGTCACTATTTAGAGTGATCCTAGGGGATTGTGTCACTATTTAGAGTGATCCTTGGGGATTGTGACACTATTTAGAGTGATCCTTGGAGTTTGTGTCTCTATTTAGAGTGATCCTTGGCGATTGTGACACTATTTAGAGTGATCCTTGGGGATTGTGACACTACTTAGAGTGATCCTTGGGGATTGTGTCACTATTTCGAGTGATCCCTGTGCAGTGAGTCACTATTTAGAGTGACCTTGGGGATTGTGTCATGATTCAGAGTGATCCTTGGGGATTGTGTCACTATTTAGAGTGATCCTTGGGGATTGTGTCACTATTTAGAAAATTCCTTGGGGATTGTGTCTTTATTTAGAGTGATCCTTGGGGATTGTGTCACTATTTCGAATGATCCTTGGAGATTGTGTCACTATTTATAGTGATCCTTGTGCATTGAGTCACTATTAAGAGTAACCTTGCGGATTGTGTCACTATTTAGAGTGATCCTTGGGGATTGTGTCACTATTTAGAGTGATCCTTGGGGATTGTGACACTATTTAGAGTGATCCTTGGAGTTTGTGTCCCTATTTAGAGTGATCCTTGGCGATTGTGACACTATTTAGAGTGATCCTTGGGGATTGTGACACTATTTAGAGTGATCCTTGGGGATTGTGTCACTATTTCGAGTGATCCTTGTGCAGTGAGTCACTATTTAGAGTGACCTTGGGGATTGTGTCATGATTCAGAGTGATCCTTGGGGATTGTGTCACTATTTAGAGTGATCCTTGGGGATTGTGTCACTATTTAGAGTGATGCTTCTGGATGTTGTCACTATTGGAGTGATCCTTGGGGATTGTGTCACTATTTAGAGTGATCCTTGGGGATTGTGTCACTATTTAGAGTGATCCATGGGGATTGAGTCACTATTTAGAGTGATCATTGGGGATTGTGTCACGATTTAGAGTGATCCTTGCGGATTGTGTCACTATTTAGAGTGATCCTTGGGGATTGTGTCACTATTTTGAGTGATCCTTGGGGATTGTGTCACTATTTAGAGTGATCCTTGTGGGTTGTGTCACTATTTAGACTGATCCATGTGGATTGTGTCACTATTTAGATTCATCATTGGGAATTGCGTCACGATTTAGAGTGATCCATGGGGATTGTGTCACTTTTTAGTGAGATCCTTGAAGATTGTGTCAATATTTAAAGTGATCCTTGGGGATTGTGTCACTATTTGGAGTTATCCTTGGGGATTGTGTCACTGTTTAGAGAGATCCTTGGGGATTGTGTCAGTATTTAGTGTGACCCTTGGGGATTGTGTCACTATTTGGAGTGATCATTGGGGATTGTGTCACGATTTAGAGTGATCCTTGGGGATTGTGTCACTATTTAGAGTGATCCTTGGGCATTGCGTCACTATTTAGAGTTATCCATGTGGATTGTGTCACTATTTAGAGTGATCCTTGGGGATTGTGTCACTATTTTGAGTGATCCTTGGGGATTGTGTCAGTATTTAGTGTGACCCTTGGGGATTGTGTCACTATTTGGAGTGATCCTTGGGGATTTTGTCACTATTTGGAGTGATCCTTGGGCATTGTGTCACTATTTAGAATGATCCTCGAGGATTCTGTCATTATTTAGAGTGATCATTGGGCATTGTGTCAATATTTAGGATGATCCTTGGGGATTGTGTCACTATTTGGAGTGATCCTTGGGGATTGTGTCACTATTTTGAGTGATCCTTGGGGATTGTGTCACTATTTAGAGTGATCCTTGGGGTTTGTGTCACTGTTTCGAATGATCCTTGGAGATTGTGTCACTATTTATAGTGATCCTTGTGCATTGAGTCACTATTAAGAGTAACCTTGCGGATTGTGTCACTATTTAGAGTGATCCTTGGGGATTGTGTCACTATTTTGAGTGATCCTTGGGGATTGTGTAACTATTTAGAGGAGATCCTTGGGGATTGTGTCACTATTTAGATTGATCCTTGGGGATTGAGACACTATTTAGAGTGAGCCTTGGGGATTGTGTCAGTATTTAGAGTGATCTTTGGGGATTGTGTCACTATTTAGAGTGATCCTTGGGGATTGTGTCAGTATTTAGAGTGATCCTTGGGGATTGTGTCACTATTTAGAGTGATACTTGTGGGTTGTGTCACTATTTAGAGTGATCCTTGGGGATTGTGTCACTATTTAGAAAGTTCATTGGGGATTGTGTCTTTATTTAGAGTGATCCTTGGGGATTGTGTCATTATTTTGAGTTATCCTTGAGGATAGTGTCACTATTTCGAGTGTTCCTTGGGTATTGTGTCACTTTTTTGGGTGATCCTTGAGGATTGTGTCGCTATTGAGAGTGATCCTTGGGGATTGTGTTACTATTTATTGTGATCCTCGGGGACTGTGTTATTATTTAGAGTGATCCTTGGGGATTGTGCCACTATTGAGAGTGATCCTTGGGGATTGTGTCTCTATTTAGAGTGATCTTTGGGAATTGTGTCACTATTTAGAGTGATTTTGGGGTCTGTGTCACAAATTAGAGTGATCCTTGGGGATTGTGTCACTAATTAGAGTGATCTTTGTGGATTGTGTCACTATTTAGAGAGATCCTTGGGGATTGTGTCACTATTTAGAGTGATCCTTGGGGATTGTGTCACTATTTAGAGAGATCCTTGGGGATTGTGTCACTATTTAGAGTGATCCTTGGGGATTGTGTAACTATTTAGAGCGATCCTTGGGGATTGTGTCACTATTTAGAGTGATCCTTGGGGATTGTATCAGTATTTTGAGAGATCCTTGGGGATTGTGTCACTATTTAGAGTGATCCATGGGGATTGTGTCACTGTTTAGAGTGATTCTTGGGGATTGTGTCACTATTTAGAGTGATCCTTGGGCATTGTGTCAGTATTTAGAGTGATCCTTGGGGATTGTGCCTCTATTTAGAGTGATCCTTGGGGATTGTGTCACTATTTAGAGTGATCCTTGGGGATTGTGCCACTATTTAGAGTGATTCATGGGGATTGTGTCACAATTTAGAGTGATCCTTGGGTATTGTGTCACTGTTTAGAGTGATTCTTGGGGATTGTGTCACTATTTATAGTGAACCTTGGGGATTGTGTCACTATTTCGAGTGATCCTTGGGGATTGTGCAACTATTTACAGTGATCCTTGTGCATTGAGACACTATTTAGAGTGATCCTTGGGGATTGTGTCACTATTTAGAGTGATCCTTGGGGATTGTGTCACTATTTGGAGTGATCCTTGGGCATTGTGTCACTATTTAGAATGATCCTCGAGGATTCTGTCATTATTTAGAGTGATCATTGGGCATTGTGTCAATATTTAGCATGATCCTCGGGGATTGTGTCACTATTTGGAGTGATCCTTGGGGATTGTGTCACTATTTTGAGTGATCCTTGCGGATTGTGTCACTATTCAGAGTGATCCTTGGGGATTGTGTCACTATTTCGAATGATCCTTGGGGATTGTGTCACTATTGATAGTGATCCTTGTGCATTGAGTCACTATTAAGAGTAACCTTGCGGATTATGTCACTACTTAGAGTGATCCTTGGGGATTGTGTCACTAATTAGCGTGATCCTTGTGGATTGTGTCACTATTTAGAGAGATTCTTGGGGATTGTGTCACTACTTAGAGTGATCCTTGGGTTTGTGTCACTATTTAGAGAGATCCTTGGGGATTGTGTCACTATTTAGAGTGATCCTTGGGGATTGTGTAACTATTTGGAGCGATCCTTGGGGATTGTGTCACTATTTAGAGTGATCCTTGGGGATTGTGTCAGTATTTAGAGTGTTCCTTGGGTATTGTGTCACTATTTAGAGTGATTCTTGGGGATTGTGTCACTATTTATAGTGATCCTTGGGGATTGTGTCACTATTTAGAGTGATCCTTGGGGATTGTATCAGTATTTTGAGAGTTCCTTGGGGATTGTGTCACTATTTAGAGTGATACATGGGGATTGTGTCACTGTTTAGAGTGATTCTTGGGGATTGTGTCACTATTTAGAGTGATCCTTGGGCATTGTGTCTGTATTTAGAGTGTTCCTTGGGTATTGTGTCACTATTCAGAGTGATTCTTGGGGATTGTGTCACTATTTATAGTGATCCTTGGGGATTGTGTCACTATATCGAGTGATCCTTGGGGATTGTGCCTCTATTTTGAGTGATCCTTGGGGATTGTGTCACTATTTAGAGTGATCCTTGGGGATTGTGCCACTATTTAGAGTGATCCATGGGGATTGTGTCACAATTTAGAGTGATCCTTGGGTATTGTGTCACTGTTTAGAGTGATTCTTGGGGATTGTGTCACTATTTATAGTGAACCTTGGGGATTGTGTCACTATTTCGAGTGATCCTTGGGGATTGTGCCACTATTTAGAGTGATCCTTGGGCATTGTGTCACAATTTAGAATGATCCTCGAGGATTCTGTCATTATTTAGAGTGATCATTGGGCATTGTGTCAATATTTAGCATGATCCTCGGGGATTGTGTCACTATTTGGAGTGATCCTTGGGGAATGTGTCACTATTTTGAGTGATCCTTGCGGATTGTGTCAATATTCAGAGTGATCCTTGGGGATTGTGTCACTATTTCGAATGATCCTTGGGGATTGTGTCACTATTGATAGTGATCCTTGTGCATTGAGTCACTATTAAGAGTAACCTTGCGGATTATGTCACTATTTAGAGTGATCCTTGGGGATTGTGTCACTATTTTGAGTGATCCTTGGGTATTGTGTCACTGTTTAGAGTGATTCTTGGGGATTGTGTCACTATTTTGAGTGATCCTTGGGGATTGTGTCACTATTCAGAGTGATACTTGGGGATTGTGTAACTATTTAGAGGAGATCCTTGGGGATTGTGTCACTATTTAGAGTGATCCATGGGGATTGAGACACTATTTAGAGTGATCCTTGGGGATTGTGTCACTATTTCGAATGATCCTTGGAGATTGTGTCACTGTTTATAGTGATCCTTGTGCATTGAGTCACTATTAAGAGTAACCTTGCGGATTGTGTCACTATTTAGAGTGATCCTTGGGGATTGTGTCACTATTTTGACTGATCCTTGGGGATTGTGTAACTATTTAGAGGAGATCCTTGGGGATTGTGTCACTATTTAGAGTGATCCTTGGGGATTGAGACACTATTTAGAGTGAGCCTTGGGGATTGTGCCAGTATTTAGAGTGATCCTTGGGGATTGTGTCACTATTTAGAGTGATCCTTGGGGATTGTGTCAGTATTTAGAGTGATCCTTGGGGATTGTGTCACTATTTAGAGTGATCCTTGTGGGTTGTGTCACTATTTAGAGTGATCCGAGGGGATTGTGTCACTATTTACAAAGTTCCTTGGTGATTGTGTCTTTATTTAGAGTGATCCTTGTGGGTTGTGTCACTATTTAGAGTAATCCTTGCGGATTATGTCACTATTTAGAAAGTTCCTTGGGAATGTGTCATTATTTTGAGTGTTCCTTGGGTATTGTGTCACTTTTTTGGGTGATCCTTGAGGATTGTGTCGCTATTGAGAGTGATCCTTGGGGATTGTGTTACTATTTGTAGTGATCCTCGGGGACTGTGTCATTATTTAGAGTGATCCTTGGGGATTGTGCCACTATTGAGAGTGATCCTTGGGGATTGTGTCTCTATTTAGAGTGATCTTTGGGGATTGTGCCAGTATTTAGAGTGATCCTTGGGGATTGTGTCACTATTTAGAGAGATCCTTGGGGATTGTGTCACTATTTAGAGTGATCCTTGGGGATTGTGTCACTATTTAGAGCGATCCTTGGGGATTGTGTCACTATTTAGAGTGATCCTTGGGGATTGTATCAGTATTTTGAGAGATCCTTGGGGATTGTGCCACTATTTAGAGTGATCCATGGGGATTGTGTCACTGTTTAGAGTGATTCTTGGGGATTGTGTCACTATTTAGAGTGATCCTTGGGCATTGTGTCAGTATTTAGAGTGATCCTTGGAAAATGTGTCACTATTTAGAGTGATTCTTGGGGATTGTGTCACTATTTATAGTGATCCTTGGGGATTGTGTCACTATTGCGAGTGATCCTTGGGGATTGTGCCTCTATTTGGAGTGATCCTTCGGGATTGTGTCACTATTTAGAGTGATCCTTGGGGATTGTGCCACTATTTAGAGTGATCCATGGGGATTGTGTCACAATTTAGAGTGATCCTTGGGTATTGTGTCACTGTTTAGAGTGATTCTTGGGGATTGTGTCACTATTTATAGTGAACCTTGGGGATTGTGTCACTATTTCGAGTGATCCTTGGGGATTGTGCCACTATTTAGAGTGATCCTTGTGCATTGAGACACTATTTAGAGTGATCCTTGGGGATTGTGTCACTATTTTGAGTGATCCTTGGGGATTGTGTCACTATTTGGAGTGATCCTTGGGCATTGTGTCACTATTTAGAATGATCCTCGAGGATTCTGTCATTATTTAGAGTGATCATTGGGCATTGTGTCAATATTTAGCATGATCCTCGTGGATTGTGTCACTATTTGGAGTGATCCTTGGGGATTGTGTCACTATTTTGAGTGATCCTTGCGGATTGTGTCACTATTCAGAGTGATCCTTGGGGATTGTGTCACTATTTCGAATGATCCTTGGGGATTGTGTCACTATTGATAGTGATCCTTGTGCATTGCGTCACTATTAAGAGTAACCTTGCGGATTATGTCACTATTTAGAGTGATCCTTGGGGATTGTGTCATTATTTTGAGTTATCCTTGAGGATAGTGTCACTATTTCGAGTGTTCCTTGGGGATTGTGTCTCTATTTAGAATGATCCTTGGGGATTGTGTAACTATTTAGAGATGATCCTTGGGGATTGTGTCACTATTTAGAGAGATCCTTGGGGATTGTGTCACTATTTAGAGTGATCCTTGGGGATTGTGTCACTATTTAGAGCGATCCTTGGGGATTGTGTCACTATTTAGAGTGATCCTTGGGGATTGTATCAGTATTTTGAGAGATCCTTGGGGATTGTGCCACTATTTAGAGTGATCCATGGGGATTGTGTCACTGTTTAGAGTGATTCTTGGGGATTGTGTCACTATTTAGAGTGATCCTTGGGCATTGTGTCAGTATTTAGAGTGATCCTTGGAAAATGTGTCACTATTTAGAGTGATTCTTGGGGATTGTGTCACTATTTATAGTGATCCTTGGGGATTGTGTCACTATTTCGAGTGATCCTTGGGGATTGTGCCTCTATTTGGAGTGATCCTTCGGGATTGTGTCACTATTTAGAGTGATCCTTGGGGATTGTGCCACTATTTAGAGTGATCCATGGGGATTGTGTCACAATTTAGAGTGATCCTTGGGTATTGTGTCACTGTTTAGAGTGATTCTTGGGGATTGTGTCACTATTTATAGTGAACCTTGGGGATTGTGTCACTATTTCGAGTGATCCTTGGGGATTGTGCCACTATTTAGAGTGATCCTTGTGCATTGAGACACTATTTAGAGTGATCCTTGGGGATTGTGTCACTATTTTGAGTGATCCTTGGGGATTGTGTCACTATTTGGAGTGATCCTTGGGCATTGTGTCACTATTTAGAATGATCCTCGAGGATTCTGTCATTATTTAGAGTGATCATTGGGCATTGTGTCAATATTTAGCATGATCCTCGTGGATTGTGTCACTATTTGGAGTGATCCTTGGGGATTGTGTCACTATTTTGAGTGATCCTTGCGGATTGTGTCACTATTCAGAGTGATCCTTGGGGATTGTGTCACTATTTCGAATGATCCTTGGGGATTGTGTCACTATTGATAGTGATCCTTGTGCATTGCGTCACTATTAAGAGTAACCTTGCGGATTATGTCACTATTTAGAGTGATCCTTGGGGATTGTGTCATTATTTTGAGTTATCCTTGAGGATAGTGTCACTATTTCGAGTGTTCCTTGGGGATTGTGTCTCTATTTAGAATGATCCTTGGGGATTGTGTAACTATTTAGAGATGATCCTTGGGGATTGTGTCACTATTTAGAGTGATCATTGGGGATTGTGTCACTATTTGTCGTGATCCTTGGGGATTGTGTCTCTATTTAGAATGATCCTTGGGGATTGTGTAACTATTTAGAGAAGATCCTTGGGGATTGTGTCTCTATTTAGAGTGATCCTTGGGGACTGTGTCACTATTTAGAGTGACCCTTGGGGATTGTCTCACCATTTAGAGTGATCCTTGGGGATTGTGTAACTATTTAGAGAGATCCTTGGGGACTGTGTCACTATTTAGAGTGATCCTTGAGTATTGTGTCACTATTTAGAGAGATCCTTGGGGATTGTGTCACTATTTAGAGTGATCCTTCGGGATTGTGACAGTATTTTGAGAGATCCTTGGGGATTGTGTCACTATTTAGATTGATCCATGGGGATTGTGTCGCTATTTAGACAAGATCCTTGGGGATTGTGTCACTATTTAGAGTGATCCTTGGGGATTGTGTCACTATTTAGACAAGATCCTTGGGGATTGTGTCACTATTTAGAGTGATCCTTGGGGATTGTGTCAGTATTTAGAGTGATCCTTGGGGATTGTGTCACTATTTAGAGTAATCCTTGTCGGTTTAGTCAATATTTACTGTGATCCATGGGGATTGTGTCTATTTAGAGTGATCCTTGGGGATTGTGTCACTATTTAGAGTGATCCCTGGGGATTGTGTCATTATTTATAGTGATCCTTGGGGATTGTGTCACTATTTGGAGTGATCCTTGGAAACTGTGTCACTATTTAGAGTGATCCTTGGGGATTGTGTCTCTATTTAGAGTGATCCTTGGGGATTGTGTCACTATTTAGAGTGATCCATTGGGACTGCGTCACAATTTAGAGTGATCCTTGGGGATTGTCTCACCATTTAGAGTGATCCTTGTGGATTGTGTAACTATTTAGAGAGATCCTTGGGGATTGTGTCACTATTTAGAGTGATCCTTGGGGATTGTGTCACTATTTAGAGAGATCCTTGGGGATTGTGTCACTATTTAGAGTGATCCTTCGGGATTGTGACAGTATTTTGAGAGAACCTTGGGGATTGTGTCACTATTTAGAGTGATCCATGGGGATTGTGTCACTGTTTGGAGAGATCCTTGGGGATTGTGTCACTATTTAGAGTGAACCTTGGGGATTGTGTCACTGTTTAGAGAGATCCTTGGGGATTGTGTCACTATTTGGAGTGATCCTTGGGGATTGTGTCAATATTTAGGATGATCCTTGGGGATTGTGTCACTATTTGGAGTGATCCTTGGGGATTGTGTCACTATTTTGAGTGATCCTTGGGGATTGTGTCACTATTCAGAGTGTTACTTGGGGATTGTGTAACTATTTAAAGAAGATCCTTGGTGATTGTGTAACTATTTAAAGAAGATCCTTGGTGATTGTGTCACTAATTAGAGTGATCCTTGGGGATTGAGGCACTATTTAGAGTGATCCTTGGGGATTGTGTCAGTATTTAGAGTGATCCTTGGGGATTGTGTCACTATTTAGCGTGATCCTTGGGGATTGTGTCACTATTTAGAAAGTTCCTTGTGGATTGTGTCTTTATTTAGAGTGATCCTTGGGGATTGTGTCACTATCTAGAGTGATCCTTGGGGATTGTGTCACTTTTGTGTGTGATCCTTAGGGATTGTGTCACTAATTAGAGTGATCCTTGGGGAATGTGTCACTATTGAGAGTGATCCTTGGGGATTGTGTCACTATTTGTAGTGATCCTCGGGGACTGTGTCATTATTTAGAGTGATTCTTGGGGATTGTGTCACTATTTAGGGTGATCCTTCTGGATTGTGTCACTATTTAGAGTGATCCTTGGGGATTGTGTAACTATTTAGAGTGATCCTTGGCGATTGTGTCACTATTTAGAGTGATCCTCGGGGACTGTGTCAATATTTTGAGAGATCCTTGGGTATTGTGTCACTGTTTAGAGTGACCCTTGGGTATTGTGTCACTGTTTAGAGTGATTCTTGGGGATTGAGTCACTATTTATAGTGATCCTTGGGGATTGTGTCACTATTTCGAGTGATCCTTGGGGATTGTGTCACTATTTAGAGTGATCCTTGTGCATTGAGACACTATTTAGAGTTACCTTGGGGATTGTGTCACTATTTAGAGTGATTATTGGGGATTGTGTCACTATTAAGGGTGATTCTTTGGTATTGTGACACTATTTAGAGTGATCCTTGGGGATTGTGTCACATTTTAGTGTGATCCTTGAAGATGGTGTCAATATTTAGAGTGATCCTTGGGAACTGTGTCACTATTTAGAGTGACCCTTGGGTATTGTGTCACTATTTTGAGTGATCATTGGGGATTGTGTCACTATTTGTCGTGATCCTTGGGGATTGTGTCTCTATTTAGAATGATCCTTGGGGATTGTGTAACTAATTAGAGAAGATCCTTGGGGATTGTGTCACTATTTAGAGTGATCCTTGGGGATTGTGTCACTATTTAGAATGATCCTTGGGGATTGTGTAACTAATTAGAGAAGATCCTTGGGGATTGTGTCACTATTTAGAGTGATCCTTGGGGATTGTGTCACTATTTAGAGTGATCCTTGGGGATTGTGTCACTATTTAGAGTGATCCTTCGGGATTGTGACAGTATTTTGAGAGATCCTTGGGGATTGTGTCACTATTTAGAGTGATCCATGGGGATTGTGTCACTATTTAGAGTGATCCTTGCGTATTGTGTCACTATTTAGAGTGATCCTTGGGGATTGTGGCACTATTTAGTGTGATCCTTCGGGATTGTGTCAATACTTAGAGTGGTCCTTGGGGATTGTGTCACTATTTGGAGTTATCCTTGGGGATTGTGTCGCTGTTTAGAGAGATCCTTGGGGATTGTGTCAGTATTTAGAGTGACCCTTGGGGATTGTGTCACTATTTAGAGTGATCCTTGGGGATTGTGTCACTATTTAGAGTGATCCTTGGGGATTGTCTCACCATTTAGAGTGATCCTTGGGGATTGTGTAACTATTTAGAGAGATCCTTGGGGACTGTGTCACTATTTAGAGTGATCCTTGAGTATTGTGTCACTATTTAGAGAGATCCTTGGGGATTGTGTCACTATTTAGAGTGATCCTTCGGGATTGTGACAGTATTTTGAGAGATCCTTGGGGATTGTGTCACTATTTAGAGTGATCCATGGGGATTGTGTCACTATTTAGACAAGATCCTTGGGGATTGTGTCACTATTTAGAGTGACCCTTGGGGATTGTGTCAGTATTTAGAGTGATCCTTGGGGATTGTGTCACTATTTAGAGTGATCCGTGTGGGTTTAGTCAATATTTACTGTGATCCATGGGGATTGTGTCTGTTTAGAGTGATCCTTGGGGATTGTGTCACTATTTAGAGTGATCCCTGGGGATTGTGTCATTATTTATAGTGATCCTTGAGTATTGTGTCACTATTTCGAGTGTTCCATGGGTATTGTGTCACTTTTTTGGGTGATCCTTGGGGATTGTGTCACTATTTCGAGTGATCCTTGGAAACTGTGTCAGTATTTAGAGTGATCCTTGGGGATTGTGTCTCTATTTAGAGTGATCCTTGGGGATTGTGTCACTATTTAGAGTGATCCTTGGGGATTGTCTCACCATTTAGAGTGATCCTTGTGGATTGTGTAACTATTTAGAGAGATCCTTGGGGATTGTGTCACTATTTAGAGTGATCCTTGGGGATTGTGTCACTATTTAGAGAGATCCTTGGGGATTGTGTCACTATTTAGAGTGATCCTTCGGGATTGTGACAGTATTTTGAGAGATCCTTGGGTATTGTGTCACTATTTAGAGTGATCCATGGGGATTGTGTCACTATTTAGAGTGATCCTTGCGTCTTGTGTCACTATTTAGAGTGATCCTTGGGGATTGTGTCACTATTTAGTATGATCCTTCGGGATTGTGTCAATATCTAGAGTGGTCCTTGGGGATTGTGTCTCTATTTGGAGTTATCCTTGGGGATTGTGTCACTGTTTAGAGAGATCCTTGGGGATTGTGTCAGTATTTAGAGTGACCCTTGGGGATTCTGTCACTATTTGGAGTGATCCGTGGGGTTTGTGTCACTATTTAGAGTGATCCTTGGGGATTGTGTCAGTATTTAGAGTGATCCTTGGGGATTGTGTCAGTATTTAGAGTGATCCTTGGGGATTGTGTCACTAATTAGAGTGATCCTTGGGGATTGAGGCACTATTTAGAGTGATCCTTGGGGATTGTGTCAGTATTTAGAGTGATCCTTGGGGATTGTGTCACTATTTAGCGTGATCCTTGGGGATTGTGTCACTATTTAGAAAGTTCCTTGTGGATTGTGTCTTTATTTAGAGTGATCCTTGGGGATTGTGTCACTATCTAGAGTGATCCTTGGGGATTGTGTCACTTTTGTGTGTGATCCTTAGGGATTGTGTCACTAATTAGAGTGATCCTTGGGGAATGTGTCACTATTGAGAGTCATCCTTGGGGATTGTGTCACTATTTGTAGTGATCCTCGGGGACTGTGTCATTATTTAGAGTGATTCTTGGGGATTGTGTCACTATTTAGGGTGATCCTTCTGGATTGTGTCACTATTTAGAGTGATCCTTGGGGATTGTGTAACTATTTAGAGTGATCCTTGGGGATTGTGTCACTATTTAGAGTGATCCTCGGGGACTGTGTCAATATTTTGAGAGATCCTTGGGTATTGTGTCACTGTTTAGAGTGACCCTTGGGTATTGTGTCACTGTTTAGAGTGATTCTTGGGGATTGAGTCACTATTTATAGTGATCCTTGGGGATTGTGTCACTATTTCGAGTGATCCTTGGGGATTGTGTCACTATTTAGAGTGATCCTTGTGCATTGAGACACTATTTAGAGTTACCTTGGGGATTGTGTCACTATTTAGAGTGATTATTGGGGATTGTGTCACTATTAAGGGTGATTCTTTGGTATTGTGACACTATTTAGAGTGATCCTTGGGGATTGTGTCACATTTTAGTGTGATCCTTGAAGATGGTGTCAATATTTAGAGTGATCCTTGGGAACTGTGTCACTATTTAGAGTGACCCTTGGGTATTGTGTCACTATTTTGAGTGATCATTGGGGATTGTGTCACTATTTGTCGTGATCCTTGGGGATTGTGTCTCTATTTAGAATGATCCTTGGGGATTGTGTAACTAATTAGAGAAGATCCTTGGGGATTGTGTCACTATTTAGAGTGATCCTTGGGGATTGTGTCACTATTTAGAATGATCCTTGGGGATTGTGTAACTAATTAGAGAAGATCCTTGGGGATTGTGTCACTATTTAGAGTGATCCTTGGGGATTGTGTCACTATTTAGAGTGATCCTTGGGGATTGTGTCACTATTTAGAGTGATCCTTCGGGATTGTGACAGTATTTTGAGAGATCCTTGGGGATTGTGTCACTATTTAGAGTGATCCATGGGGATTGTGTCACTATTTAGAGTGATCCTTGCGTATTGTGTCACTATTTAGAGTGATCCTTGGGGATTGTGGCACTATTTAGTGTGATCCTTCGGGATTGTGTCAATACTTAGAGTGGTCCTTGGGGATTGTGTCACTATTTGGAGTTATCCTTGGGGATTGTGTCGCTGTTTAGAGAGATCCTTGGGGATTGTGTCAGTATTTAGAGTGACCCTTGGGGATTGTGTCACTATTTAGAGTGATCCTTGGGGATTGTGTCACTATTTAGAGTGATCCTTGGGGATTGTCTCACCATTTAGAGTGATCCTTGGGGATTGTGTAACTATTTAGAGAGATCCTTGGGGACTGTGTCACTATTTAGAGTGATCCTTGAGTATTGTGTCACTATTTAGAGAGATCCTTGGGGATTGTGTCACTATTTAGAGTGATCCTTCGGGATTGTGACAGTATTTTGAGAGATCCTTGGGGATTGTGTCACTATTTAGAGTGATCCATGGGGATTGTGTCACTATTTAGACAAGATCCTTGGGGATTGTGTCACTATTTAGAGTGACCCTTGGGGATTGTGTCAGTATTTAGAGTGATCCTTGGGGATTGTGTCACTATTTAGAGTGATCCGTGTGGGTTTAGTCAATATTTACTGTGATCCATGGGGATTGTGTCTGTTTAGAGTGATCCTTGGGGATTGTGTCACTATTTAGAGTGATCCCTGGGGATTGTGTCATTATTTATAGTGATCCTTGAGTATTGTGTCACTATTTCGAGTGTTCCATGGGTATTGTGTCACTTTTTTGGGTGATCCTTGGGGATTGTGTCACTATTTCGAGTGATCCTTGGAAACTGTGTCAGTATTTAGAGTGATCCTTGGGGATTGTGTCTCTATTTAGAGTGATCCTTGGGGATTGTGTCACTATTTAGAGTGATCCTTGGGGATTGTCTCACCATTTAGAGTGATCCTTGTGGATTGTGTAACTATTTAGAGAGATCCTTGGGGATTGTGTCACTATTTAGAGTGATCCTTGGGGATTGTGTCACTATTTAGAGAGATCCTTGGGGATTGTGTCACTATTTAGAGTGATCCTTCGGGATTGTGACAGTATTTTGAGAGATCCTTGGGTATTGTGTCACTATTTAGAGTGATCCATGGGGATTGTGTCACTATTTAGAGTGATCCTTGCGTCTTGTGTCACTATTTAGAGTGATCCTTGGGGATTGTGTCACTATTTAGTATGATCCTTCGGGATTGTGTCAATATCTAGAGTGGTCCTTGGGGATTGTGTCTCTATTTGGAGTTATCCTTGGGGATTGTGTCACTGTTTAGAGAGATCCTTGGGGATTGTGTCAGTATTTAGAGTGACCCTTGGGGATTCTGTCACTATTTGGAGTGATCCGTGGGGTTTGTGTCACTATTTAGAGTGATCCTTGGGGATTGTGTCAGTATTTAGAGTGATCCTTGGGGATTGTGTCAGTATTTAGAGTGATCCTTGGGGATTGTGTCACTAATTAGAGTGATCCTTGGGGATTGAGGCACTATTTAGAGTGATCCTTGGGGATTGTGTCAGTATTTAGAGTGATCCTTGGGGATTGTGTCACTATTTAGCGTGATCCTTGGGGATTGTGTCACTATTTAGAAAGTTCCTTGTGGATTGTGTCTTTATTTAGAGTGATCCTTGGGGATTGTGTCACTATCTAGAGTGATCCTTGGGGATTGTGTCACTTTTGTGTGTGATCCTTAGGGATTGTGTCACTAATTAGAGTGATCCTTGGGGAATGTGTCACTATTGAGAGTGATCCTTGGGGATTGTGTCACTATTTGTAGTGATCCTCGGGGACTGTGTCATTATTTAGAGTGATTCTTGGGGATTGTGTCACTATTTAGGGTGATCCTTCTGGATTGTGTCACTATTTAGAGTGATCCTTGGGGATTGTGTAACTATTTAGAGTGATCCTTGGGGATTGTGTCACTATTTAGAGTGATCCTCGGGGACTGTGTCAATATTTTGAGAGATCCTTGGGTATTGTGTCACTGTTTAGAGTGACCCTTGGGTATTGTGTCACTGTTTAGAGTGATTCTTGGGGATTGAGTCACTATTTATAGTGATCCTTGGGGATTGTGTCACTATTTCGAGTGATCCTTGGGGATTGTGTCACTATTTAGAGTGATCCTTGTGCATTGAGACACTATTTAGAGTTACCTTGGGGATTGTGTCACTATTTAGAGTGATTATTGGGGATTGTGTCACTATTAAGGGTGATTCTTTGGTATTGTGACACTATTTAGAGTGATCCTTGGGGATTGTGTCACATTTTAGTGTGATCCTTGAAGATGGTGTCAATATTTAGAGTGATCCTTGGGAACTGTGTCACTATTTAGAGTGACCCTTGGGTATTGTGTCACTATTTTGAGTGATCATTGGGGATTGTGTCACTATTTGTCGTGATCCTTGGGGATTGTGTCTCTATTTAGAATGATCCTTGGGGATTGTGTAACTAATTAGAGAAGATCCTTGGGGATTGTGTCACTATTTAGAGTGATCCTTGGGGATTGTGTCACTATTTAGAATGATCCTTGGGGATTGTGTAACTAATTAGAGAAGATCCTTGGGGATTGTGTCACTATTTAGAGTGATCCTTGGGGATTGTGTCACTATTTAGAGTGATCCTTGGGGATTGTGTCACTATTTAGAGTGATCCTTCGGGATTGTGACAGTATTTTGAGAGATCCTTGGGGATTGTGTCACTATTTAGAGTGATCCATGGGGATTGTGTCACTATTTAGAGTGATCCTTGCGTATTGTGTCACTATTTAGAGTGATCCTTGGGGATTGTGGCACTATTTAGTGTGATCCTTCGGGATTGTGTCAATACTTAGAGTGGTCCTTGGGGATTGTGTCACTATTTGGAGTTATCCTTGGGGATTGTGTCGCTGTTTAGAGAGATCCTTGGGGATTGTGTCAGTATTTAGAGTGACCCTTGGGGATTGTGTCACTATTTAGAGTGATCCTTGGGGATTGTGTCACTATTTAGAGTGATCCTTGGGGATTGTCTCACCATTTAGAGTGATCCTTGGGGATTGTGTAACTATTTAGAGAGATCCTTGGGGACTGTGTCACTATTTAGAGTGATCCTTGAGTATTGTGTCACTATTTAGAGAGATCCTTGGGGATTGTGTCACTATTTAGAGTGATCCTTCGGGATTGTGACAGTATTTTGAGAGATCCTTGGGGATTGTGTCACTATTTAGAGTGATCCATGGGGATTGTGTCACTATTTAGACAAGATCCTTGGGGATTGTGTCACTATTTAGAGTGACCCTTGGGGATTGTGTCAGTATTTAGAGTGATCCTTGGGGATTGTGTCACTATTTAGAGTGATCCGTGTGGGTTTAGTCAATATTTACTGTGATCCATGGGGATTGTGTCTGTTTAGAGTGATCCTTGGGGATTGTGTCACTATTTAGAGTGATCCCTGGGGATTGTGTCATTATTTATAGTGATCCTTGAGTATTGTGTCACTATTTCGAGTGTTCCATGGGTATTGTGTCACTTTTTTGGGTGATCCTTGGGGATTGTGTCACTATTTCGAGTGATCCTTGGAAACTGTGTCAGTATTTAGAGTGATCCTTGGGGATTGTGTCTCTATTTAGAGTGATCCTTGGGGATTGTGTCACTATTTAGAGTGATCCTTGGGGATTGTCTCACCATTTAGAGTGATCCTTGTGGATTGTGTAACTATTTAGAGAGATCCTTGGGGATTGTGTCACTATTTCGAGTGATCCTTGGAAACTGTGTCAGTATTTAGAGTGATCCTTGGGGATTGTGTCTCTATTTAGAGTGATCCTTGGGGATTGTGTCACTATTTAGAGTGATCCTTGGGTATTGTGTCACTATTTAGAGTGATCCATGGGGATTGTGTCACTATTTAGAGTGATCCTTGCGTCTTGTGTCACTATTTAGAGTGATCCTTGGGGATTGTGTCACTATTTAGTATGATCCTTCGGGATTGTGTCAATATCTAGAGTGGTCCTTGGGGATTGTGTCTCTATTTGGAGTTATCCTTGGGGATTGTGTCACTGTTTAGAGAGATCCTTGGGGATTGTGTCAGTATTTAGAGTGACCCTTGGGGATTCTGTCACTATTTGGAGTGATCCGTGGGGTTTGTGTCACTATTTAGAGTGATCCTTGGGGATTGTGTCAGTATTTAGAGTGATCCTTGGGGATTGTGTCAGTATTTAGAGTGACCCTTAGGGATTGTGTCACTATTTGGAGTGATCCTTGGGGATTTTCTCACTAATTGCAGTGATCCTTGGGCATTGTGTCACTATTTAGAATGATCCACGAGGATTCTGTCATTATTTAGAGTGATCCTTGGGGATTGTTTCACTATTTTGAGTGATCCTTGGGGATTGTGTCACTATTTCGAATGATCCTTGGGAATTGTGTCACTATTTATAGTGATCCTTGTGAATTGAGTCACTATTAAGAGTAACCTTGGGGATTGTGTCACTATTTAGAGTGATCCTTGGGGATTGTGTCACTATTTTGAGTGATCCTTGAGGATTGTGTCACTATTTTGAGTGATCCTTGGGGATTGTGTCACTATTCAGAATGATACTTGGGGATTGTGTAACTATTTAGAGAAGATCCTTGGGGATTGTTTCACAAGTTAGAGTTATCCTTGGGGATTGAGGCACTATTTAGAGTGATCCTTGGGGATCGTGTCAGTATTTAGAGTGATCCTTGGGGATTGTGTCAGTATTTAGAGTGATCCTTGGGGATTGTGTCACTATTTAGAGTGATCCTTGGGGATTGTGTCAGTATTTAGAGTGATCCTTGGGGATTGTGTCACTATTTAGAGTGATCCTTCTGGGTTGTGTCACTATTTAGTATGATCCTTGGGAATTGTGTCACTATTTAGAGATTTCCTTGTGTATTGTGTGTTTATTTAGAGTGATCCTTGGGGATTGTGTCACTATTGAGAGTGATCCTTGGGGATTGTGTCACTATTTGTAGTGATCCTCGGGGACTGTGTCATTATTTAGAGTGATTCTTGGGGATTGTGTCACTATTTAGGGTGATCCTTGTGGATTGTGTCACTATTTAGAGTGATCCTTGGGGATTGTGTAACTATTTAGAGTGATCCTTGGGGATTGTGTCACTATTTAGAGTGATCCTTGGGGATTGTGTCAATATATTGAGAGATCCTTGGGGATTGTGTCACTATTTAGAGTGATCCATGGGGATTGTGTCACTGTTTAGAGTGATTCTTGGGGATTGTGTCACTATTTAGAGTGATCCTTGTGCATTGAGACGCTATTTAGAGTGACCTTGGGGATTGTGTCACCATTTAGGGTGATTCTTTGGGATTGTGACACTATTTAGAGTGATCCTTGGGGATTGTGTCACTTTTTAGAGTGAACCTTGGGGATTGTGTCACTATTTTGAGTGATCCTTGGGGATTGTGTCACTATTTAGAGTGATCCTTGGGGATTGTGTCACTATTTCGAATGATCCTTGGGGGGTGTCACTATTTATAGTGATCCTTGTGAACTGAGTCACTATTAAGAGTAACCTTGGGGATTGTGTCACTATTTAGAGTGATCCTTGGGGATTGTGTCACTATTTTGAGTGATCCTTCAGGATTGTGTCACTATTATGAGTGATCCTTGGGGATTGTGTCACTATTCAGAGTGTTACTTGGGGATTGTGTAACTATTTAGAGAAGATCCTTCGTGATTGAGTCACTAATTAGAGTGATCCTTGGGGATTGAGGCACTATTTAGAGTGATCCTTGGGGATTGTGTCAGTATTGAGAGTGATCCTTGTGGTTTGTGTCACTATTTAGCGTGATCCTTGGGGATTGTGTCACTATTTAGAAAGTTCCTTGTGGATTGTGTCTTTATTTAGAAAGTTCCTTGTGGATTGTGTCTTTATTTAGAGTGATCCTTGGGGATTGTGTCACTATTTAGAGTGATCCTTGTAGATTGTGTCACTTTTGTGTGTGATCCTTAGGGATTGTGTCACTAATTAGAGTGATCCTTGGGGAATGTGTCACTATTGAGAGTGATCCTTGGGGATTGTGTCACTATTTGTAGTGATCCTCGGGGACTGTGTCATTATTTAGAGTGATTCTTGGGGATTCTGTCACTATTTAGGGTGATCCTTGTGGATTGTGTCACTATTTAGAGTGATGCTTGGGGATTGTGTAACTATTTAGAGTGATCCTTGGGGATTGTGTCACTATTTAGAGTGATCCTTGGGGATTGTGTCAATATTTTGAGAGATCCTTGGGGATGGTGTCACTATTTAGAGTGATCCATGGGGATTGTGTCACTGTTTAGAGTGATTCTTGGGGATTGTGTCACTATTTAGAGTGATCCTTGTGTATTGAGACACTATTTAGAGTGACCTTGGGGATTGTGTCTCTATTTAGAGTGATTATTGGGGATTGTGTCACTATTTATAGTGATCCTTGGGGATTGTGTCACTATTTCGAGTGATCCTTGGGGATTGTGTCACTATTTAGAGTGATCCTTGTGCATTGAGACACTATTTAGAGTGACCTTGGGGATTGTGTCTCTATTTAGAGTGATTATTGGGGATTGTGTCACTATTTAGGGTGATTCTTTGGGATTGTGACACTATTTAGAGTGATCCTTGGGGATTGTGTCACTTTTTAGAGTGATCCTTGGGGATTGTGTCACTATTTTGAGTGATCCTTCAGGAATGTGTCACTATTTAGAGTGATCCTCGGGGACTGTGTCAATATTTTGAGAGATCCTTGGGTATTGTGTCACTGTTTAGAGTGACCCTTGGGTATTGTGTCACTGTTTAGAGTGATTCTTGGGGATTGAGTCACTATTTATAGTGATCCTTGGGGATTGTGTCACTATTTCGAGTGATCCTTGGGGATTGTGTCACTATTTAGAGTGATCCTTGTGCATTGAGACACTATTTAGAGTTACCTTGGGGATTGTGTCACTATTTAGAGTGATTATTGGGGATTGTGTCACTATTAAGGGTGATTCTTTGGTATTGTGACACTATTTAGAGTGATCCTTGGGGATTGTGTCACATTTTAGTGTGATCCTTGAAGATGGTGTCAATATTTAGAGTGATCCTTGGGAACTGTGTCACTATTTAGAGTGACCCTTGGGTATTGTGTCACTATTTTGAGTGATCATTGGGGATTGTGTCACTATTTGTCGTGATCCTTGGGGATTGTGTCTCTATTTAGAATGATCCTTGGGGATTGTGTAACTAATTAGAGAAGATCCTTGGGGATTGTGTCACTATTTAGAGTGATCCTTGGGGATTGTGTCACTATTTAGAATGATCCTTGGTGATTGTGTAACTAATTAGAGAAGATCCTTGGGGATTGTGTCACTATTTAGAGTGATCCTTGGGGATTGTGTCACTATTTAGAGTGATCCTTGGGGATTGTGTCACTATTTAGAGTGATCCTTCGGGATTGTGACAGTATTTTGAGAGATCCTTGGGGATTGTGTCACTATTTAGAGTGATCCATGGGGATTGTGTCACTATTTAGAGTGATCCTTGCGTATTGTGTCACTATTTAGAGTGATCCTTGGGGATTGTGGCACTATTTAGTGTGATCCTTCGGGATTGTGTCAATACTTAGAGTGGTCCTTGGGGATTGTGTCACTATTTGGAGTTATCCTTGGGGATTGTGTCGCTGTTTAGAGAGATCCTTGGGGATTGTGTCAGTATTTAGAGTGACCCTTGGGGATTGTGTCACTATTTAGAGTGATCCTTGGGGATTGTGTCACTATTTAGAGTGATCCTTGGGGATTGTCTCACCATTTAGAGTGATCCTTGGGGATTGTGTAACTATTTAGAGAGATCCTTGGGGACTGTGTCACTATTTAGAGTGATCCTTGAGTATTGTGTCACTATTTAGAGAGATCCTTGGGGATTGTGTCACTATTTAGAGTGATCCTTCGGGATTGTGACAGTATTTTGAGAGATCCTTGGGGATTGTGTCACTATTTAGAGTGATCCATGGGGATTGTGTCACTATTTAGACAAGATCCTTGGGGATTGTGTCACTATTTAGAGTGACCCTTGGGGATTGTGTCAGTATTTAGAGTGATCCTTGGGGATTGTGTCACTATTTAGAGTGATCCGTGTGGGTTTAGTCAATATTTACTGTGATCCATGGGGATTGTGTCTGTTTAGAGTGATCCTTGGGGATTGTGTCACTATTTAGAGTGATCCCTGGGGATTGTGTCATTATTTATAGTGATCCTTGAGTATTGTGTCACTATTTCGAGTGTTCCATGGGTATTGTGTCACTTTTTTGGGTGATCCTTGGGGATTGTGTCACTATTTCGAGTGATCCTTGGAAACTGTGTCAGTATTTAGAGTGATCCTTGGGGATTGTGTCTCTATTTAGAGTGATCCTTGGGGATTGTGTCACTATTTAGAGTGATCCTTGGGGATTGTCTCACCAAATCCAATATGGATTTTAGTAAGGCGTTTGATAAGGTTCACCATGGTAGGCTTCTGCAGAAAATGCAGATGTATGGGATTGGGGGTGATCTAGGAAATTGGATCAGGAATTGGCTAGCGGATAGGAAACAGAGGGTGGTGGTTGATAGTAAATATTCATCATGGAGTGCGGTTACAAGTGGTGTACCTCAGGGATCTGTTTTGGGGCCACTGCTGTTTGTAATATTTATTAATGATCTGGATGAGGGTATAGTTGGGTGGATTAGCAAATTTGCTGATGACACCAAAGTCGGTGGTGTGGTAGACAGTGAGGAAGGGTGTCGTAGTTTGCAGGAAGACTTAGACAGGTTGCAAAGTTGGGCCGAGAGGTGGCGGATGGAGTTTAATGCGGAGAAGTGTGAGGTAATTCACTTTGGTAGGAATAACAGATGTGTTGAGTATAGGGCTAACGGGAGGACTATGAATAGTGTGGAGGAGCAGAGGGATCTAGGTGTATGTGTGCATAGATCCCTGAAAGTTGGGAATCAAGTAGATAAGGTTGTTAAGAAGGCATATGGTGTCTTGGCGTTTATTGGTAGGGGGATTGAATTTAGGAGTCGTAGCGTTATGTTGCAACTGTACACAACTCTGGTGCGGCCGCACTTGGAGTACTGTGTGCAGTTCTGGTCCCCACATTACAGGAAGGATGTGGAGGCTTTGGAGAGGGTGCAGAGGAGGTTTACCAGGATGTTGCCTGGTATGGAGGGGAGATCCTATGAGGAGAGGCTGAGGGATTTGGGATTGTTTTCGCTGGAAAGGCGGCGGCTAAGAGGGGATCTTATTGAAACATATAAGATGATTAGAGGTTTAGATAGGGTGGATAGTGATAGCCTTTTTCCTCTGATGGAGAAATCCAGCACGAGGGGGCATGGCTTTAAATTGAGGGGGGGTAGTTATAGAACCGATGTCAGGGGTAGGTTCTTTACCCAGAGGGTGGTGAGGGATTGGAATGCCCTGCCAGCATCAGTAGTAAATGCGCCTAGTTTGGGGGCGTTTAAGAGATCCGTAGATAGGTTCATGGACGAAAAGAAATTGGTTTAGGTTGGAGGGTCACAGTTTTTTTTTTAACTGGTCGGTGCAACATCGTGGGCCGAAGGGCCTGTTCTGCGCTGTAATGTTCTATGTTCTATGTTCTATTTAGAGTGATCCTTGTGGATTGTGTAACTATTTAGAGAGATCCTTGGGGATTGTGTCACTATTTAGAGTGATCCTTGGGGATTGTGTCACTATTTAGAGAGATCCTTGGGGATTGTGTCACTATTTAGAGTGATCCTTCGGGATTGTGACAGTATTTTGAGAGATCCTTGGGTATTGTGTCACTATTTAGAGTGATCCATGGGGATTGTGTCACTATTTAGAGTGATCCTTGCGTCTTGTGTCACTATTTAGAGTGATCCTTGGGGATTGTGTCACTATTTAGTATGATCCTTCGGGATTGTGTCAATATCTAGAGTGGTCCTTGGGGATTGTGTCTCTATTTGGAGTTATCCTTGGGGATTGTGTCACTGTTTAGAGAGATCCTTGGGGATTGTGTCAGTATTTAGAGTGACCCTTGGGGATTCTGTCACTATTTGGAGTGATCCGTGGGGTTTGTGTCACTATTTAGAGTGATCCTTGGGGATTGTGTCAGTATTTAGAGTGATCCTTGGGGATTGTGTCAGTATTTAGAGTGACCCTTAGGGATTGTGTCACTATTTGGAGTGATCCTTGGGGATTTTCTCACTAATTGGAGTGATCCTTGGGCATTGTGTCACTATTTAGAATGATCCACGAGGATTCTGTCATTATTTAGAGTGATCCTTGGGGATTGTTTCACTATTTTGAGTGATCCTTGGGGATTGTGTCACTATTTCGAATGATCCTTGGGAATTGTGTCACTATTTATAGTGATCCTTGTGAATTGAGTCACTATTAAGAGTAACCTTGGGGATTGTGTCACTATTTAGAGTGATCCTTGGGGATTGTGTCACTATTTTGAGTGATCCTTGAGGATTGTGTCACTATTTTGAGTGATCCTTGGGGATTGTGTCACTATTCAGAATGATACTTGGGGATTGTGTAACTATTTAGAGAAGATCCTTGGGGATTGTTTCACAAGTTAGAGTTATCCTTGGGGATTGAGGCACTATTTAGAGTGATCCTTGGGGATCGTGTCAGTATTTAGAGTGATCCTTGGGGATTGTGTCAGTATTTAGAGTGATCCTTGGGGATTGTGTCACTATTTAGAGTGATCCTTGGGGATTGTGTCAGTATTTAGAGTGATCCTTGGGGATTGTGTCACTATTTAGAGTGATCCTTCTGGGTTGTGTCACTATTTAGTATGATCCTTGGGAATTGTGTCACTATTTAGAGATTTCCTTGTGTATTGTGTGTTTATTTAGAGTGATCCTTGGGGATTGTGTCACTATTGAGAGTGATCCTTGGGGATTGTGTCACTATTTGTAGTGATCCTCGGGGACTGTGTCATTATTTAGAGTGATTCTTGGGGATTGTGTCACCATTTAGAGTGATCCTTGGGGATTGTGTAACTATTTAGAGAGATCCTTGGGGACTGTGTCACTATTTAGAGTGATCCTTGAGTATTGTGTCACTATTTAGAGAGATCCTTGGGGATTGTGTCACTATTTAGAGTGATCCTTCGGGATTGTGACAGTATTTTGAGAGATCCTTGGGGATTGTGTCACTATTTAGAGTGATCCATGGGGATTGTGTCACTATTTAGACAAGATCCTTGGGGATTGTGTCACTATTTAGAGTGACCCTTGGGGATTGTGTCAGTATTTAGAGTGATCCTTGGGGATTGTGTCACTATTTAGAGTGATCCGTGTGGGTTTAGTCAATATTTACTGTGATCCATGGGGATTGTGTCTGTTTAGAGTGATCCTTGGGGATTGTGTCACTATTTAGAGTGATCCCTGGGGATTGTGTCATTATTTATAGTGATCCTTGAGTATTGTGTCACTATTTCGAGTGTTCCATGGGTATTGTGTCACTTTTTTGGGTGATCCTTGGGGATTGTGTCACTATTTCGAGTGATCCTTGGAAACTGTGTCAGTATTTAGAGTGATCCTTGGGGATTGTGTCTCTATTTAGAGTGATCCTTGGGGATTGTGTCACTATTTAGAGTGATCCTTGGGGATTGTCTCACCATTTAGAGTGATCCTTGTGGATTGTGTAACTATTTAGAGAGATCCTTGGGGATTGTGTCACTATTTAGAGTGATCCTTGGGGATTGTGTCACTATTTAGAGAGATCCTTGGGGATTGTGTCACTATTTAGAGTGATCCTTCGGGATTGTGACAGTATTTTGAGAGATCCTTGGGTATTGTGTCACTATTTAGAGTGATCCATGGGGATTGTGTCACTATTTAGAGTGATCCTTGCGTCTTGTGTCACTATTTAGAGTGATCCTTGGGGATTGTGTCACTATTTAGTATGATCCTTCGGGATTGTGTCAATATCTAGAGTGGTCCTTGGGGATTGTGTCTCTATTTGGAGTTATCCTTGGGGATTGTGTCACTGTTTAGAGAGATCCTTGGGGATTGTGTCAGTATTTAGAGTGACCCTTGGGGATTCTGTCACTATTTGGAGTGATCCGTGGGGTTTGTGTCACTATTTAGAGTGATCCTTGGGGATTGTGTCAGTATTTAGAGTGATCCTTGGGGATTGTGTCAGTATTTAGAGTGACCCTTAGGGATTGTGTCACTATTTGGAGTGATCCTTGGGGATTTTCTCACTAATTGGAGTGATCCTTGGGCATTGTGTCACTATTTAGAATGATCCACGAGGATTCTGTCATTATTTAGAGTGATCCTTGGGGATTGTTTCACTATTTTGAGTGATCCTTGGGGATTGTGTCACTATTTCGAATGATCCTTGGGAATTGTGTCACTATTTATAGTGATCCTTGTGAATTGAGTCACTATTAAGAGTAACCTTGGGGATTGTGTCACTATTTAGAGTGATCCTTGGGGATTGTGTCACTATTTTGAGTGATCCTTGAGGATTGTGTCACTATTTTGAGTGATCCTTGGGGATTGTGTCACTATTCAGAATGATACTTGGGGATTGTGTAACTATTTAGAGAAGATCCTTGGGGATTGTTTCACAAGTTAGAGTTATCCTTGGGGATTGAGGCACTATTTAGAGTGATCCTTGGGGATCGTGTCAGTATTTAGAGTGATCCTTGGGGATTGTGTCAGTATTTAGAGTGATCCTTGGGGATTGTGTCACTATTTAGAGTGATCCTTGGGGATTGTGTCAGTATTTAGAGTGATCCTTGGGGATTGTGTCACTATTTAGAGTGATCCTTCTGGGTTGTGTCACTATTTAGTATGATCCTTGGGAATTGTGTCACTATTTAGAGATTTCCTTGTGTATTGTGTGTTTATTTAGAGTGATCCTTGGGGATTGTGTCACTATTGAGAGTGATCCTTGGGGATTGTGTCACTATTTGTAGTGATCCTCGGGGACTGTGTCATTATTTAGAGTGATTCTTGGGGATTGTGTCACTATTTAGGGTGATCCTTGTGGATTGTGTCACTATTTAGAGTGATCCTTGGGGATTGTGTAACTATTTAGAGTGATCCTTGGGGATTGTGTCACTATTTAGAGTGATCCTTGGGGATTGTGTCAATATATTGAGAGATCCTTGGGGATTGTGTCACTATTTAGAGTGATCCATGGGGATTGTGTCACTGTTTAGAGTGATTCTTGGGGATTGTGTCACTATTTAGAGTGATCCTTGTGCATTGAGACGCTATTTAGAGTGACCTTGGGGATTGTGTCTCTATTTAGAGTGATTATTGGGGATTGTGTCACTATTTAGGGTGATTCTTTGGGATTGTGACACTATTTAGAGTGATCCTTGGGGATTGTGTCACTTTTTAGAGTGAACCTTGGGGATTGTGTCACTATTTTGAGTGATCCTTGGGGATTGTGTCACTATTTAGAGTGATCCTTGGGGATTGTGTCACTATTTCGAATGATCCTTGGGGGGTGTCTCTATTTATAGTGATCCTTGTGAATTGAGTCACTATTAAGAGTAACCTTGGGGATTGTGTCACTATTTAGAGTGATCCTTGGGGATTGTGTCACTATTTTGAGTGATCCTTCAGGATTGTGTCACTATTATGAGTGATCCTTGGGGATTGTGTCACTATTCAGAGTGTTACTTGGGGATTGTGTAACTATTTAGAGAAGATCCTTCGTGATTGAGTCACTAATTAGAGTGATCCTTGGGGATTGAGGCACTATTTAGAGTGATCCTTGGGGATTGTGTCAGTATTGAGAGTGATCCTTGTGGTTTGTGTCACTATTTAGCGTGATCCTTGGGGATTGTGTCACTATTTAGAAAGTTCCTTGTGGATTGTGTCTTTATTTAGAAAGTTCCTTGTGGATTGTGTCTTTATTTAGAGTGATCCTTGGGGATTGTGTCACTATTTAGAGTGATCCTTGTAGATTGTGTCACTTTTGTGTGTGATCCTTAGGGATTGTGTCACTAATTAGAGTGATCCTTGGGGAATGTGTCACTATTGAGAGTGATCCTTGGGGATTGTGTCACTATTTGTAGTGATCCTCGGGGACTGTGTCATTATTTAGAGTGATTCTTGGGGATTCTGTCACTATTTAGGGTGATCCTTGTGGATTGTGTCACTATTTAGAGTGATGCTTGGGGATTGTGTAACTATTTAGAGTGATCCTTGGGGATTGTGTCACTATTTAGAGTGATCCTTGGGGATTGTGTCAATATTTTGAGAGATCCTTGGGGATTGTGTCACTATTTAGAGTGATCCATGGGGATTGTGTCACTGTTTAGAGTGATTCTTGGGGATTGTGTCACTATTTAGAGTGATCCTTGTGTATTGAGACACTATTTAGAGTGACCTTGGGGATTGTGTCTCTATTTAGAGTGATTATTGGGGATTGTGTCACTATTTATAGTGATCCTTGGGGATTGTGTCACTATTTCGAGTGATCCTTGGGGATTGTGTCACTATTTAGAGTGATCCTTGTGCATTGAGACACTATTTAGAGTGACCTTGGGGATTGTGTCTCTATTTAGAGTGATTATTGGGGATTGTGTCACTATTTAGGGTGATTCTTTGGGATTGTGACACTATTTAGAGTGATCCTTGGGGATTGTGTCACTTTTTAGAGTGATCCTTGGGGATTGTGTCACTATTTTGAGTGATCCTTCAGGAATGTGTCACTATTTTGAGTGATCCTTGGGGATTGTGTCACTATTTAGAGAAGATCCTTGGTGACTGAGTCACTAATTAGAGTGATCCTTGGGGATTGAGGCACTATTTAGAGTGATCCTTGGGGATTGTGTCATTATTTAGAGTGATTCTTGGGGATTGTGTCAATATTTACTGTGATCCTTGGGGATTGTGTCTCTATTTAGAGTGATCCTTGGGGATTGTGTCATTATTTGGAGTGATCCTTGATGATTGTGCCACTATTTCGAGTGTTCCTTGGGGATTGTGTCACTTTTTTGGGTGATCCTTCGGGATTGTGTCACTATTTGGAGTGATCTTTGGGGACTGTGTCACTATTTAGAGTGATCCTTGGGGATTGTGTCTCTATTTAGAGTGATCCTTGGGGATTGTGTCACTATTTAGAGTGATCCTTGGGGATTGTGACACTATTTAGAGTGATCCTTGGGGATTGTCTCACCATTTAGAGTGATCCTTGGGGATTGTGTAACTATTTAGAGAGATCCTTGGGGACTGTGTCACTATTTAGAGTGATCCTTGAGGATTGTGTCACTGTTTAGAGAGATCCTTGGGGATTGTGTCACTGTTTAGAGTGATCCTTCGGGATTGTGAGAGTATTTTGAGAGATCCTTGGGGATTGTGTGACTATTTAGAGTGATCCATGGGGATTGTGTGACTATTTAAACAAGATCCTTGGGTATTGTGTCACTACTTAGAGTGATCCTTGGGGATTGTGTCAGTATTTAGAGTGATCCTTGGGGATTGTGTCACTATTTGGCGTTATCCTTGGGGATTGTGTCACTGTTTAGAGAGATCCTTGGGGATTGTGTCAGTATTTAGAGTGACCCTTGGGGATTGTGTCACTATTTGGAGTGATCCTTGGGGATTGTGTCACTATTTGGACTGATCCTTGGGGATTGTGTCACTATTTAGACAAGATCCTTGGGGATTGTGTCACTATTTAGAGTGATCCTTGGGGATTGTGTCACTATTTAGATTGATCCATGGGGATTGTGTCACTATTTAGACAAGATCCTTGGGGATTGTGTCACTATTTAGAGTGATCCTTGGGGATTGTGTCACTATTTAGACAAGATCCTTGGGGATTGTGTCACTATTTAGAGTGATCCTTGGGGATTGTGTCAGTATTTAGAGTGATCCTTGGGGATTGTGTCACTATTTAGAGTAATCCTTGTCGGTTTAGTCAATATTTACTGTGATCCATGGGGATTGTGTCTATTTAGAGTGATCCTTGGGGATTGTGTCACTATTTAGAGTGATCCCTGGGGATTGTGTCATTATTTATAGTGATCCTTGGGGATTGTGTCACTATTTCGAGTGTTCCTTGGATATTGTGTCACTTTTTTGGGTGATCCTTGGGGATTGTGTCACTATTTGGAGTGATCCTTGGAAACTGTGTCACTATTTAGAGTGATCCTTGGGGATTGTGTCTCTATTTAGAGTGATCCTTGGGGATTGTGTCACTATTTAGAGTGATCCATTGGGACTGCGTCACAATTTAGAGTGATCCTTGGGTATTGTCTCACCATTTAGAGTGATCCTTGTGGATTGTGTAACTATTTAGAGAGATCCTTGGGGATTGTGTCACTATTTAGAGTGATCCTTGGGGATTGTGTCACTATTTAGAGAGATCCTTGGGGATTGTGTCACTATTTAGAGTGATCCTTCGGGATTGTGACAGTATTTTGAGAGAACCTTGGGGATTGTGTCACTATTTAGAGTGATCCATGGGGATTGTGTCACTGTTTGGAGAGATCCTTGGGGATTGTGTCACTATTTAGAGTGAACCTTGGGGATTGTGTCACTGTTTAGAGAGATCCTTGGGGATTGTGTCACTATTTGGAGTGATCCTTGGGGATTGTGTCAATATTTAGGATGATCCTTGGGGATTGTGTCACTATTTGGAGTGATCCTTGGGGATTGTGTCACTATTTTGAGTGATCCTTGGGGATTGTGTCACTATTCAGAGTGTTACTTGGGGATTGTGTAACTATTTAAAGAAGATCCTTGGTGATTGTGTAACTATTTAAAGAAGATCCTTGGTGATTGTGTCACTAATTAGAGTGATCCTTGGGGATTGAGGCACTATTTAGAGTGATCCTTGGGGATTGTGTCAGTATTTAGAGTGATCCTTGGGGATTGTGTCACTATTTAGCGTGATCCTTGGGGATTGTGTCACTATTTAGAAAGTTCCTTGTGGATTGTGTCTTTATTTAGAGTGATCCTTGGGGATTGTGTCACTATCTAGAGTGATCCTTGGGGATTGTGTCACTTTTGTGTGTGATCCTTAGGGATTGTGTCACTAATTAGAGTGATCGTTGGGGAATGTGTCACTATTGAGAGTGATCCTTGGGGATTGTGTCACTATTTGTAGTGATCCTCGGGGACTGTGTCATTATTTAGAGTGATTCTTGGGGATTGTGTCACTATTTAGGGTGATCCTTCTGGATTGTGTCACTATTTAGAGTGATCCTTGGGGATTGTGTAACTATTTAGAGTGATCCTTGGGGATTGTGTCACTATTTAGAGTGATCCTCGGGGACTGTGTCAATATTTTGAGAGATCCTTGGGTATTGTGTCACTGTTTAGAGTGACCCTTGGGTATTGTGTCACTGTTTAGAGTGATTCTTGGGGATTGTGTCACTATTTATAGTGATCCTTGGGGATTGTGTCACTATTTCGAGTGATCCTTGGGGATTGTGTCACTATTTAGAGTGATCCTTGTGCATTGAGACACTATTTAGAGTTACCTTGGGGATTGTGTCACTATTTAGAGTGATTATTGGGGATTGTGTCACTATTAAGGGTGATTCTTTGGTATTGTGACACTATTTAGAGTGATCCTTGGGGATTGTGTCACATTTTAGTGTGATCCTTGAAGATGGTGTCAATATTTAGAGTGATCCTTGGGAACTGTGTCACTATTTAGAGTGACCCTTGGGTATTGTGTCACTATTTTGAGTGATCATTGGGGATTGTGTCACTATTTGTCGTGATCCTTGGGGATTGTGTCTCTATTTAGAATGATCCTTGGGGATTGTGTAACTAATTAGAGAAGATCCTTGGGGATTGTGTCACTATTTAGAGTGATCCTTGGGGATTGTGTCACTATTTAGAATGATCCTTGGGGATTGTGTAACTAATTAGAGAAGATCCTTGGGGATTGTGTCACTATTTAGAGTGATCCTTGGGGATTGTGTCACTATTTAGAGTGATCCTTGGGGATTGTGTCACTATTTAGAGTGATCCTTCGGGATTGTGACAGTATTTTGAGAGATCCTTGGGGATTGTGTCACTATTTAGAGTGATCCATGGGGATTGTGTCACTATTTAGAGTGATCCTTGCGTATTGTGTCACTATTTAGAGTGATCCTTGGGGATTGTGGCACTATTTAGTGTGATCCTTCGGGATTGTGTCAATACTTAGAGTGGTCCTTGGGGATTGTGTCACTATTTGGAGTTATCCTTGGGGATTGTGTCGCTGTTTAGAGAGATCCTTGGGGATTGTGTCAGTATTTAGAGTGACCCTTGGGGATTGTGTCACTATTTAGAGTGATCCTTGGGGATTGTGTCACTATTTAGAGTGATCCTTGGGGATTGTCTCACCATTTAGAGTGATCCTTGGGGATTGTGTCACTATTTAGAGTGATCCATGGGGATTGTGTCACTGTTTGGAGAGATCCTTGGGGATTGTGTCACTATTTAGAGTGAACCTTGGGGATTGTGTCACTGTTTAGAGAGATCCTTGGGGATTGTGTCACTATTTGGAGTGATCCTTGGGGATTGTGTCAATATTTAGGATGATCCTTGGGGATTGTGTCACTATTTGGAGTGATCCTTGGGGATTGTGTCACTATTTTGAGTGATCCTTGGGGATTGTGTCACTATTCAGAGTGTTACTTGGGGATTGTGTAACTATTTAAAGAAGATCCTTGGTGATTGTGTAACTATTTAAAGAAGATCCTTGGTGATTGTGTCACTAATTAGAGTGATCCTTGGGGATTGAGGCACTATTTAGAGTGATCCTTGGGGATTGTGTCAGTATTTAGAGTGATCCTTGGGGATTGTGTCACTATTTAGCGTGATCCTTGGGGATTGTGTCACTATTTAGAAAGTTCCTTGTGGATTGTGTCTTTATTTAGAGTGATCCTTGGGGATTGTGTCACTATCTAGAGTGATCCTTGGGGATTGTGTCACTTTTGTGTGTGATCCTTAGGGATTGTGTCACTAATTAGAGTGATCGTTGGGGAATGTGTCACTATTGAGAGTGATCCTTGGGGATTGTGTCACTATTTGTAGTGATCCTCGGGGACTGTGTCATTATTTAGAGTGATTCTTGGGGATTGTGTCACTATTTAGGGTGATCCTTCTGGATTGTGTCACTATTTAGAGTGATCCTTGGGGATTGTGTAACTATTTAGAGTGATCCTTGGGGATTGTGTCACTATTTAGAGTGATCCTCGGGGACTGTGTCAATATTTTGAGAGATCCTTGGGTATTGTGTCACTGTTTAGAGTGACCCTTGGGTATTGTGTCACTGTTTAGAGTGATTCTTGGGGATTGTGTCACTATTTATAGTGATCCTTGGGGATTGTGTCACTATTTCGAGTGATCCTTGGGGATTGTGTCACTATTTAGAGTGATCCTTGTGCATTGAGACACTATTTAGAGTTACCTTGGGGATTGTGTCACTATTTAGAGTGATTATTGGGGATTGTGTCACTATTAAGGGTGATTCTTTGGTATTGTGACACTATTTAGAGTGATCCTTGGGGATTGTGTCACATTTTAGTGTGATCCTTGAAGATGGTGTCAATATTTAGAGTGATCCTTGGGAACTGTGTCACTATTTAGAGTGACCCTTGGGTATTGTGTCACTATTTTGAGTGATCATTGGGGATTGTGTCACTATTTGTCGTGATCCTTGGGGATTGTGTCTCTATTTAGAATGATCCTTGGGGATTGTGTAACTAATTAGAGAAGATCCTTGGGGATTGTGTCACTATTTAGAGTGATCCTTGGGGATTGTGTCACTATTTAGAATGATCCTTGGGGATTGTGTAACTAATTAGAGAAGATCCTTGGGGATTGTGTCACTATTTAGAGTGATCCTTGGGGATTGTGTCACTATTTAGAGTGATCCTTGGGGATTGTGTCACTATTTAGAGTGATCCTTCGGGATTGTGACAGTATTTTGAGAGATCCTTGGGGATTGTGTCACTATTTAGAGTGATCCATGGGGATTGTGTCACTATTTAGAGTGATCCTTGCGTATTGTGTCACTATTTAGAGTGATCCTTGGGGATTGTGGCACTATTTAGTGTGATCCTTCGGGATTGTGTCAATACTTAGAGTGGTCCTTGGGGATTGTGTCACTATTTGGAGTTATCCTTGGGGATTGTGTCGCTGTTTAGAGAGATCCTTGGGGATTGTGTCAGTATTTAGAGTGACCCTTGGGGATTGTGTCACTATTTAGAGTGATCCTTGGGGATTGTGTCACTATTTAGAGTGATCCTTGGGGATTGTCTCACCATTTAGAGTGATCCTTGGGGATTGTGTAACTATTTAGAGAGATCCTTGGGGACTGTGTCACTATTTAGAGTGATCCTTGAGTATTGTGTCACTATTTAGAGAGATCCTTGGGGATTGTGTCACTATTTAGAGTGATCCTTCGGGATTGTGACAGTATTTTGAGAGATCCTTGGGGATTGTGTCACTATTTAGAGTGATCCATGGGGATTGTGTCACTATTTAGACAAGATCCTTGGGGATTGTGTCACTATTTAGAGTGACCCTTGGGGATTGTGTCAGTATTTAGAGTGATCCTTGGGGATTGTGTCACTATTTAGAGTGATCCGTGTGGGTTTAGTCAATATTTACTGTGATCCATGGGGATTGTGTCTGTTTAGAGTGATCCTTGGGGATTGTGTCACTATTTAGAGTGATCCCTGGGGATTGTGTCATTATTTATAGTGATCCTTGAGTATTGTGTCACTATTTCGAGTGTTCCATGGGTATTGTGTCACTTTTTTGGGTGATCCTTGGGGATTGTGTCACTATTTCGAGTGATCCTTGGAAACTGTGTCAGTATTTAGAGTGATCCTTGGGGATTGTGTCTCTATTTAGAGTGATCCTTGGGGATTGTGTCACTATTTAGAGTGATCCTTGGGGATTGTCTCACCATTTAGAGTGATCCTTGTGGATTGTGTAACTATTTAGAGAGATCCTTGGGGATTGTGTCACTATTTAGAGTGATCCTTGGGGATTGTGTCACTATTTAGAGAGATCCTTGGGGATTGTGTCACTATTTAGAGTGATCCTTCGGGATTGTGACAGTATTTTGAGAGATCCTTGGGTATTGTGTCACTATTTAGAGTGATCCATGGGGATTGTGTCACTATTTAGAGTGATCCTTGCGTCTTGTGTCACTATTTAGAGTGATCCTTGGGGATTGTGTCACTATTTAGTATGATCCTTCGGGATTGTGTCAATATTTAGAGTGGTCCTTGGGGATTGTGTCACTATTTGGAGTTATCCTTGGGGATTGTGTCACTGTTTAGAGAGATCCTTGGGGATTGTGTCAGTATTTAGAGTGACCCTTGGGGATTCTGTCACTATTTGGAGTGATCCTTGGGGATTTTCTCACTAATTGGAGTGATCCTTGGGCATTGTGTCACTATTTAGAATGATCCACGAGGATTCTGTCATTATTTAGAGTGATCCTTGGGGATTGTTTCACTATTTTGAGTGATCCTTGGGGATTTTCTCACTAATTGGAGTGATCCTTGGGGATTGTGTCACTATTTCGAGTGATCCTTGGGGATTGTGTCACTATTTAGAGTGATCCTTGTGCATTGAGACACTATTTAGAGTTACCTTGGGGATTGTGTCACTATTTAGAGTGATTATTGGGGATTGTGTCACTATTAAGGGTGATTCTTTGGTATTGTGACACTATTTAGAGTGATCCTTGGGGATTGTGTCACATTTTAGTGTGATCCTTGAAGATGGTGTCAATATTTAGAGTGATCCTTGGGAACTGTGTCACTATTTAGAGTGACCCTTGGGTATTGTGTCACTATTTTGAGTGATCATTGGGGATTGTGTCACTATTTGTCGTGATCCTTGGGGATTGTGTCTCTATTTAGAATGATCCTTGGGGATTGTGTAACTAATTAGAGAAGATCCTTGGGGATTGTGTCACTATTTAGAGTGATCCTTGGGGATTGTGTCACTATTTAGAATGATCCTTGGGGATTGTGTAACTAATTAGAGAAGATCCTTGGGGATTGTGTCACTATTTAGAGTGATCCTTGGGGATTGTGTCACTATTTAGAGTGATCCTTGGGGATTGTGTCACTATTTAGAGTGATCCTTCGGGATTGTGACAGTATTTTGAGAGATCCTTGGGGATTGTGTCACTATTTAGAGTGATCCATGGGGATTGTGTCACTATTTAGAGTGATCCTTGCGTATTGTGTCACTATTTAGAGTGATCCTTGGGGATTGTGGCACTATTTAGTGTGATCCTTCGGGATTGTGTCAATACTTAGAGTGGTCCTTGGGGATTGTGTCACTATTTGGAGTTATCCTTGGGGATTGTGTCGCTGTTTAGAGAGATCCTTGGGGATTGTGTCAGTATTTAGAGTGACCCTTGGGGATTGTGTCACTATTTAGAGTGATCCTTGGGGATTGTGTCACTATTTAGAGTGATCCTTGGGGATTGTCTCACCATTTAGAGTGATCCTTGGGGATTGTGTAACTATTTAGAGAGATCCTTGGGGACTGTGTCACTATTTAGAGTGATCCTTGAGTATTGTGTCACTATTTAGAGAGATCCTTGGGGATTGTGTCACTATTTAGAGTGATCCTTCGGGATTGTGACAGTATTTTGAGAGATCCTTGGGGATTGTGTCACTATTTAGAGTGATCCATGGGGATTGTGTCACTATTTAGACAAGATCCTTGGGGATTGTGTCACTATTTAGAGTGACCCTTGGGGATTGTGTCAGTATTTAGAGTGATCCTTGGGGATTGTGTCACTATTTAGAGTGATCCGTGTGGGTTTAGTCAATATTTACTGTGATCCATGGGGATTGTGTCTGTTTAGAGTGATCCTTGGGGATTGTGTCACTATTTAGAGTGATCCCTGGGGATTGTGTCATTATTTATAGTGATCCTTGAGTATTGTGTCACTATTTCGAGTGTTCCATGGGTATTGTGTCACTTTTTTGGGTGATCCTTGGGGATTGTGTCACTATTTCGAGTGATCCTTGGAAACTGTGTCAGTATTTAGAGTGATCCTTGGGGATTGTGTCTCTATTTAGAGTGATCCTTGGGGATTGTGTCACTATTTAGAGTGATCCTTGGGGATTGTCTCACCATTTAGAGTGATCCTTGTGGATTGTGTAACTATTTAGAGAGATCCTTGGGGATTGTGTCACTATTTAGAGTGATCCTTGGGGATTGTGTCACTATTTAGAGAGATCCTTGGGGATTGTGTCACTATTTAGAGTGATCCTTCGGGATTGTGACAGTATTTTGAGAGATCCTTGGGTATTGTGTCACTATTTAGAGTGATCCATGGGGATTGTGTCACTATTTAGAGTGATCCTTGCGTCTTGTGTCACTATTTAGAGTGATCCTTGGGGATTGTGTCACTATTTAGTATGATCCTTCGGGATTGTGTCAATATTTAGAGTGGTCCTTGGGGATTGTGTCACTATTTGGAGTTATCCTTGGGGATTGTGTCACTGTTTAGAGAGATCCTTGGGGATTGTGTCAGTATTTAGAGTGACCCTTGGGGATTCTGTCACTATTTGGAGTGATCCTTGGGGATTTTCTCACTAATTGGAGTGATCCTTGGGCATTGTGTCACTATTTAGAATGATCCACGAGGATTCTGTCATTATTTAGAGTGATCCTTGGGGATTGTTTCACTATTTTGAGTGATCCTTGGGGATTTTCTCACTAATTGGAGTGATCCTTGGGCATTGTGTCACTATTTAGAATGATCCACGAGGATTCTGTCATTATGTAGAGTGATCCTTGGGGATTGTTTCACTATTTTGAGTGATCCTTGGGGATTGTGTCACTATTTCGAATGATCCTTGGGAATTGTGTCACTATTTATAGTGATCCTTGTGAATTGAGTCACTATTAAGAGTAACCTTGGGGATTGTGTCACTATTGAATAGTGTGGAGGAGCAGAGGGATCTAGGTGTATGTGTGCATAGATCCCTGAAAGTTGGGAATCAAGTAGATAAGGTTGTTAAGAAGGCATATGGTGTCTTGGCGTTTATTGGTAGGGGGATTGAATTTAGGAGTCGTAGCGTTATGTTGCAACTGTACACAACTCTGGTGCGGCCGCACTTGGAGTACTGTGTGCAGTTCTGGTCCCCACATTACAGGAAGGATGTGGAGGCTTTGGAGAGGGTGCAGAGGAGGTTTACCAGGATGTTGCCTGGTATGGAGGGGAGATCCTATGAGGAGAGGCTGAGGGATTTGGGATTGTTTTCGCTGGAAAGGCGGCGGCTAAGAGGGGATCTTATTGAAACATATAAGATGATTAGAGGTTTAGATAGGGTGGATAGTGATAGCCTTTTTCCTCTGATGGAGAAATCCAGCACGAGGGGGCATGGCTTTAAATTGAGGGGGGGTAGTTATAGAACCGATGTCAGGGGTAGGTTCTTTACCCAGAGGGTGGTGAGGGATTGGAATGCCCTGCCAGGATCAGTAGTAAATGCGCCTAGTTTGGGGGCGTTTAAGAGATCCGTAGATAGGTTCATGGACGAAAAGAAATTGGTTTAGGTTGGAGGGTCACAGTTTTTTTTTTAACTGGTCGGTGCAACATCGTGGGCCGAAGGGCCTGTTCTGCGCTGTAATGTTCTATGTTCTATGTTCTATGTTCTATTTAGAGTGATCCTTGGGGATTGTGTCACTATTTTGAGTGATCCTTGAGGATTGTGTCACTATTTTGAGTGATCCTTGGGGATTGTGTCACTATTCAGAATGATACTTGGGGATTGTGTAACTATTTAGAGAAGATCCTTGGGGATTGTTTCACAAGTTAGAGTTATCCTTGGGGATTGAGGCACTATTTAGAGTGATCCTTGGGGATCGTGTCAGTATTTAGAGTGATCCTTGGGGATTGTGTCAGTATTTAGAGTGATCCTTGGGGATTGTGTCACTATTTAGAGTGATCCTTGGGGATTGTGTCAGTATTTAGAGTGATCCTTGGGGATTGTGTCACTATTTAGAGTGATCCTTCTGGGTTGTGTCACTATTTAGTATGATCCTTGGGAATTGTGTCACTATTTAGAGATTTCCTTGTGTATTGTGTGTTTATTTAGAGTGATCCTTGGGGATTGTGTCACTATTGAGAGTGATCCTTGGGGATTGTGTCACTATTTGTAGTGATCCTCGGGGACTGTGTCATTATTTAGAGTGATTCTTGGGGATTGTGTCACTATTTAGGGTGATCCTTGTGGATTGTGTCACTATTTAGAGTGATCCTTGGGGATTGTGTAACTATTTAGAGTGATCCTTGGGGATTGTGTCACTATTTAGAGTGATCCTTGGGGATTGTGTCAATATATTGAGAGATCCTTGGGGATTGTGTCACTATTTAGAGTGATCCATGGGGATTGTGTCACTGTTTAGAGTGATTCTTGGGGATTGTGTCACTATTTAGAGTGATCCTTGTGCATTGAGACGCTATTTAGAGTGACCTTGGGGATTGTGTCTCTATTTAGAGTGATTATTGGGGATTGTGTCACTATTTAGGGTGATTCTTTGGGATTGTGACACTATTTAGAGTGATCCTTGGGGATTGTGTCACTTTTTAGAGTGAACCTTGGGGATTGTGTCACTATTTTGAGTGATCCTTGGGGATTGTGTCACTATTTAGAGTGATCCTTGGGGATTGTGTCACTTTTTAGAGTGATCCTTGGGGATTGTGTCACTATTTTGAGTGATCCTTCAGGATTGTGTCACTATTATGAGTGATCCTTGGGGATTGTGTCACTATTCAGAGTGTTACTTGGGGATTGTGTAACTATTTAGAGAAGATCCTTCGTGATTGAGTCACTAATTAGAGTGATCCTTGGGGATTGAGGCACTATTTAGAGTGATCCTTGGGGATTGTGTCAGTATTGAGAGTGATCCTTGTGGTTTGTGTCACTATTTAGCGTGATCCTTGGGGATTGTGTCACTATTTAGAAAGTTCCTTGTGGATTGTGTCTTTATTTAGAGTGATCCTTGGGGATTGTGTCACTATTTAGAGTGATCCTTGTAGATTGTGTCACTTTTGTGTGTGATCCTTAGGGATTGTGTCACTAATTAGAGTGATCCTTGGGGAATGTGTCACTATTGTGAGTGATCCTTGGGGATTGTGTCACTATTTGTAGTGATCCTCGGGGACTGTGTCATTATTTAGAGTGATTCTTGGGGATTCTGTCACTATTTAGGGTGATCCTTGTGGATTGTGTCACTATTTAGAGTGATGCTTGGGGATTGTGTAACTATTTAGAGTGATCCTTGGGGATTGTGTCACTATTTAGAGTGATCCTTGGGGATTGTGTCAATATTTTGAGAGATCCTTGGGGATTGTGTCACTATTTAGAGTGATCCATGGGGAATGTGTCACTGTTTAGAGTGATTCTTGGGGATTGTGTCACTATTTAGAGTGATCCTTGTGTATTGAGACACTATTTAGAGTGACCTTGGGGATTGTGTCTCTATTTAGAGTGATTATTGGGGATTGTGTCACTATTTATAGTGATCCTTGGGGATTGTGTCACTATTTCGAGTGATCCTTGGGGATTGTGTCACTATTTAGAGTGATCCTTGTGCATTGAGACACTATTTAGAGTGACCTTGGGTATTGTGTCTCTATTTAGAGTGATTATTGGGGATTGTGTCACTATTTAGGGTGATTCTTTGGGATTGTGACACTATTTAGAGTGATCCTTGGGGATTGTGTCACTTTTTAGAGTGATCCTTGGGGATTGTGTCACTATTTTGAGTGATCCTTCAGGAATGTGTCACTATTTTGAGTGATCCTTGGGGATTGTGTCACTATTTAGAGAAGATCCTTGGTGACTGAGTCACTAATTAGAGTGATCCTTGGGGATTGAGGCACTATTTAGAGTGATCCTTGGGGATTGTGTCATTATTTAGAGTGATTCTTGGGGATTGTGTCAATATTTACTGTGATCCTTGGGGATTGTGTCTCTATTTAGAGTGATCCTTGGGGATTGTGTCATTATTTGGAGTGATCCTTGATGATTGTGCCACTATTTCGAGTGTTCCTTGGGGATTGTGTCACTTTTTTGGGTGATCCTTCGGGATTGTGTCACTATTTGGAGTGATCTTTGGGGACTGTGTCACTATTTAGAGTGATCCTTGGGGATTGTGTCTCTATTTAGAGTGATCCTTGGGGATTGTGTCACTATTTAGAGTGATCCTTGGGGATTGTGTCACTATTTAGAGTGATCCTTGGGGATTGTCTCACCATTTAGAGTGATCCTTGGGGATTGTGTAACTATTTAGAGAGATCCTTGGGGACTGTGTCACTATTTAGAGTGATCCTTGAGGATTGTGTCACTGTTTAGAGAGATCCTTGGGGATTGTGTCACTGTTTAGAGTGATCCTTCGGGATTGTGAGAGTATTTTGAGAGATCCTTGGGGATTGTGTGACTATTTAGAGTGATCCATGGGGATTGTGTGACTATTTAAACAAGATCCTTGGGTATTGTGTCACTATTTAGAGTGATCCTTGGGGATTGTGTCAGTATTTAGAGTGATCCTTGGGGATTGTGTCACTATTTGGCGTTATCCTTGGGGATTGTGTCACTGTTTAGAGAGATCCTTGGGGATTGTGTCAGTATTTAGAGTGACCCTTGGGGATTGTGTCACTATTTGGAGTGATCCTTGGGGATTGTGTCACTATTTGGACTGATCCTTGGGGATTGTGTCACTATTTAGACAAGATCCTTGGGGATTGTGTCACTATTTAGAGTGATCCTTGGGGATTGTGTCAGTATTTAGAGTGACCCTTGGGGATTGTGTCACTATTTGGAGTGATCCTTGGGGATTGTGTCACTATTTGGACTGATCCTTGGGGATTGTGTCACTATTTGGAGTGATCCTGGGGGATTGTGTCTCTATTTGGAATGATCCTTGGGGATTGTGTCACTATTTAGAGTGTTCCCTGGGGATTGTGTCATTATTTGGAGTGATCCTTGATGATTGTGCCACTATTTCGAGTGGTCCGTGGGTATTGTGTCACTTTTTTGGGTGATCCTTGGGGATTGTGTCACTATTTGGAGTGATCCTTGGGGAATGTGTCACTATTTAGAGTGATCCTTGGGGATTGTGCCTCTATTTAGAGTGATCCTTGGGGATTGTGTCACAATTTAGAGTGATCATTGGGGATTGTGTCACTATTGAGAGAGATCCTTGGGGATTGTGTCACTATTTAGAGTGATCATTGGGGATTGTGTCACTGTTTAGAGAGATCCTTGGGGTCTGCGTCACTATTTAGAGAGATCCTTGGGGATTGTGTCACTATTTAGAGTGATCCTTCGGGATTGTGACAGTATTTTGAGTGATCCTTGGGGATTGTGTCACTATTTGGAGTAATCCTTGGGGATTGTGTCACTGTTTAGAGAGATCCTTGGGCATTGTGTCACTATTTAGAATGATCCTCAAGGATTGTGTCACTATTTAGAGTGATCCTTGTGCATTGAGTCACTATTAGGGGTGACCTTGGGGATTGTGTCACTATTTAGAGTGATCCTTGGGGATTGTGTCACTATTTTGAGTGATCTTTGGGAATTGTGTCACTATTTTGAGTGATCCTTGGGGATTGTGTCACTATTTAGACAAGATCCTTGGGGATTGTGTCACTATTTAGAGTGATCCTTGGGGTTGGTGTCAGTATTTAGAGTGATCCTTGGGGATTGTGTCACTATATGGAGTGATCCTTGTGGGTTGAATCAATATTTACTGTGATCCTTGGGGATTGTGTCTATTTAGAGTGATCCTTGGGGATTGTGTCACTATTTAGAGTGATCCCTGGGGCTTGTGTCATTAGTTATAGTGATCCTTGAGGATTGTGTCACTATTTCGAGTGTTCCTTGGGTATTGTGTCTCTATTTAGAATGATCCTCGAGGATTCTGTCATTATTTAGAGTGATCATCGGGCATTGTGTCAATATTTAGCATGATCCTCGGGGATTGTGTCACTATTTGGAGTGATCCTTGGGGAATGTGTCACTATTTTGAGTGATCCTTGCGGATTGTGTCACTATTCAGAGTGATCCTTGGGGATTGTGTCACTATTTCGAATTATCCTTGGGGATTGTGTCACTATTGATAGTGATCCTTGTGCATTGAGTCACTATTAAGAGTAACCTTGCGGATTATGTCACTATTTAGAGTGATCCTTGGGGATTGTGTCACTATTTTGAGTGATCCTTGGGTATTGTGTCACTATTTAGAGTGATCCTTGTGGATTGTGTCACTATTTAGAGTGATCCTTGGGGATTGTGTCACTATTTTGAGTGATCCTTGGGGATTGTGTCACTATTCAGAGTGATACTTGGGGATTGTGTAACTATTTAGAGGAGATCCTTGGGGATTGTGTCACTATTTAGAGTGATCCTTGGGGATTGAGACACTATTTAGAGTGAACCTTGGGGATTGTGTCAGTATTTAGAGTGATCCTTGGGGATTGTGTCACTATTTAGAGTGATCCTTGTGGATTGTGTCACTATTTAGAGTGATCCTTGGGGATTGTGTCACTATTTTGAGTGATCCTTGGGGATTGTGTCACTATTCAGAGTGATACTTGGGGATTGTGTAACTATTTAGAGGAGATCCTTGGGGATTGTGTCACTATTTATATTGATCCTTGGGGATAGTGTCAGTATTTAGAGTGATCCTTGGGGATTTTGTCACTATTCAGAGTGATCCTTGGGGATTGTGTCACTATATGGAGTGATCCTTGTGGGTTGAGTCAATATTTACTGTGATCCTTGGGGATTGTGTCTATTTAGAGTGATCCTTGGGGATTGTGTCACTATTTAGAGTGATCCCTGGGGCTTGTGTTATTAGTTATAGTGATCCTTGAGGATTGTGTCACTATTTCGAGTGTTCCTTGGGTATTGTGTCACTTTTTTGGGTGATCCTTGGGGATTCTGTCACTATTTAGAGTGATCCTTGCGGATTGTGTCACTATTTTGAGTGATCCTTGCGGATTGTGTCACTATTTCGAGTGTTCCTTGGGGATTGTGTCACTATTTGGAGTGATCTTGGGGATTGTGTCTCTATTTAGAGTGATCCTTGGGGATTGTGTCACTATTTAGAGTGATCCTTGGGGATTGTTTCACTATTTAGAGTGATCCTTGGGGTCTGTGTCACTATTTAGAGTGATCCTTGGGGATTGTCTCACTATTTAGAGTGATCCTTGGGGATTGTGTCACGATTTAGAGTGATCCTTGTGGATTGTGTCACTATTAAGGTTGTTCTCCTTGGAAAGACGGAGAATGAGGGGAGATCTAATAGAGGTATACAAGATTATGAAGGGTATAGATAGGGTGAACAGTGGGAAGCTTTTTCCCTGGTCGGAGGTGACGATCACGAGGGGTCACGGGCTCAAGCTGAGAGGGGCGAAGTATAACTCAGACATCAGAGGGACGTTTTTTACACAGAGGGTCGTGGGGGCCGGGAATGCGCTGCCAAGTAGGGTGGTGGAGGCAGGCACGCTGACATCGTTTAAGACTCACCTGGATAGTCACATGAGCAGCCTGGGAATGGAGGGATACAAACGATTGGTCTAGTTGGACCAAGGAGCGGCACAGGCTTGGAGGGCCGAAGGGCCTGTTTCCTGTGCTGTACTGTTCTTTGTTCTTTGTTTGTTATTTAGAGAGATCCTTGGGAATTGTGTCACTATTTAGAGTGATCCTTGGGGATTGTGTCACTGTTTGGAGTTATCCTTGGGGATTGTGTCACTATTTCGAGTGATCCTTGGGGATTGTGTCACTATTTCGAGTGATCCTTGGGAATTGTGACACTATTTAGAGTGATCCTTGGGGATTGTGTCACTATTTCGAGTGATCCTTGGGGATTGTGACACTATTTAGAATGATCCTTGGGGATTGTGTCACTTTTTAGTGTGATCCTTGAAGATTGTGTCAATATTTAGAGTGATCCTTGGGGATTGTGTCACTGTTTGGAGTTATCCTTGGGGATTGTGTCACTGTTTAGAGAGATCCTTGGGGATTGTGTCAGTATTTAGAGTGACCCTTGGGGATTGTGTCACGAATTGGAGTGATCCTTGGGGATTGTCTCACTATTTGGAGTGATCCTCGGGCATTGTGTCTCTATTTAGAATAATCCTCGAGGATTCTGTCATTATTTAGAGTGATCATTGGGCATTGTGTCAATATTTAGGGTGATCCTTGGGGATTGTGTCACTACTTGGAGTGATCCTTGGGGATTGTGTCACTATTTATAGTGATCCTCGGGGATTGTGTCACTATTTCGAGTGATCCTTGGGGATTGTGCCTCTATTTAGAGTGATCCTTGGGGATTGTGTCACTATTTAGAGTGATCCTTGGGGATTGTGCCACTATTTAGAGTGATCCATGGGGATTGTGTCACAATTTAGAGTGATCCTTGGGTATTGTGTCACTGTTTAGAGTGATTCTTGGGGATTGTGTCACTATTTATAGTGAACCTTGGGGATTGTGTCACTATTTCGAGTGGTCTTTGGGGATTGTGTCACTATTTAGAGTGATCCTTGTGCATTGAGACACTATTGAGAGTGATCCTTGGGGATTGTGTCACTATTTAGAGTGATCCTTGGGGATTGTGTCACTATTTGGAGTGATCCTTGGGCATTGTGTCACTATTTAGAATGATCCTCGAGGATTCTGTCATTATTTAGAGTGATCATCGGGCATTGTGTCAATATTTAGCATGATCCTCGGGGATTGTGTCACTATTTGGAGTGATCCTTGGGGAATGTGTCACTATTTTGAGTGATCCTTGCGGATTGTGTCACTATTCAGAGTGATCCTTGGGGATTGTGTCACTATTTCGAATTATCCTTGGGGATTGTGTCACTATTGATAGTGATCCTTGTGCATTGAGTCACTATTAAGAGTAACCTTGCGGATCATGTCACTATTTAGAGTGATCCTTGGGGATTGTGTCACTATTTTGAGTGATCCTTGGGTAATGTGTCACTATTTAGAGTGATCCTTGTGGATTGTGTCACTATTTAGAGTGATCCTTGGGGATTGTGTCACTATTTTGAGTGATCCTTGGGGATTGTGTCAGTATTCAGAGTGATACTTGGGGATTGTGTAACTATTTAGAGGAGATCCTTGGGGATTGTGTCACTATTTAGAGTGATCCTTGGGGATTGAGACACTATTTAGAGTGAACCTTGGGGATTGTGTCACTATTCAGAGTGATACTTGGGGATTGTGTAACTATTTAGAGGAGATCCTTGGGGATTGTGTCACTATTTAGATTGATCCTTGGGGATAGTGTCAGTATTTAGAGTGATCCTTGGGGATTTTGTCACTATTCAGAGTGATCCTTGGGGATTGTGTCACTATATGGAGTGATCCTTGTGGGTTGAGTCAATATTTACTGTGATCCTTGGGGATTGTGTCTATTTAGAGTGATCCTTGGGGATTGTGTCACTATTTAGAGTGATCCCTGGGGCTTGTGTCATTAGTTATAGTGATCCTTGAGGATTGTGTCACTATTTCGAGTGTTCCTTGGGTATTGTGTCACTTTTTTGGGTGATCCTTGGGGATTCTGTCACTATTTAGAGTGATCCTTGCGGATTGTGTCACTATTTTGAGTGATCCTTGCGGATTGTGTCACTATTTCGAGTGTTCCTTGGGGATTGTGTCACTATTTGGAGTGATCTTGGGGATTGTGTCTCTATTTAGAGTGATCCTTGGGGATTGTGTCACTATTTAGAGTGATCCTTGGGGATTGTTTCACTATTTAGAGTGATCCTTGGGGTCTGTGTCACTATTTAGAGTGATCCTTGGGGATTGTCTCACTATTTAGAGTGATCCTTGGGGATTGTGTCACGATTTAGAGTGATCCTTGTGGATTGTCTCACTATTTAGAGTGATCCTTGGGGATTGTGTCACTATTTTGAGTGATCCTTGGGGATTGTGTCACTATTTAGAGTGATCCTTGTGGGTTGTGTCACTATTTAGAGTGATCCATGTGGATTGTGTCACTATTTAGATTCATCCTTTGGGATTGTGTCGCTATTTTGAGTGATCCTTGGAGATTGTACCACTAATTCGAGAGCTCCTTGGGGATTGTGTCACTATTGAGAGTGATCCTTAGGGATTGTGCCACTAATTAGAGAGGTCCTTGGGGATTGTGTCACTATTGAGAGTGATCCTTGGGGATTGTGTCACTATTTGTAGTGATCCTCGGGGACTGTGTAATTATTTAGTGTGATCCTTGGGGATTGTGCCACTATTGAGAGTGATCCTTGGGGATTGTGTCACTATTTAGAGTGATCTTTGGGAATTGTGTCACTATTTAGAGTGATCCTTGGGGTCTTTGTCACAATTTAGAGAGATCCTTGTGGATTGTGTCACTATTTAGAGTGATCCTTGGGGATTGTGTCACTATTTAGAGAAATCCTTGGGGATTGTGTCACTATTTAGAGTGATGCTTGGGGATTGTGTAACTATTTAGAGTGATCCTTGGGGATTGTGTCACTATTTAGAGTGATCCTTGGGGATTGTGTCAGTATTTTGAGAGATCATTGGGGATTGTGTCACTCTTTAGAGTGATCCATGGGGATTGTGTCACTGTTTAGAGTGATTCTTGGGGATTGTGTCACTATTTCGAGTGATCCTTGGGGATTTTGTCACTATTTAGAGTGATCCTTGGGAATTGTGTCACTATTTAGAGTGATCCTTGGGTATTGTGTCACTGTTTAGAGTGATTCCTGGGGATTGTGTCACTATTTATAGTGATCCTTGGGGATTGTGTCACTATTTCGAGTAATCCTTGGATATTGTGTCACTATTTAGAGTGATCCTTATGCATTGAGACATTATTTAGAGTGACCTTGGGGATTGTGTTACTATTTGGAGTGATCCTTGGGGATTGTGTCTGTATTTTGAGTGATCCTTGGGGATTGTGTCACTATTTAGAGTGACCCTTGGGGATTGTGTCACTATTTAGAGTGATGCTTCTGGATGTTGTCACTATTGGAGTGATCCTTGGGGATTGTGTCACTATTTAGAGTGATCCTTGGGGATTGTGTCTCTATTTAGAGTGATCCTTGGGGATTGAGTCACTATTTATAGAGATCCTTGGGGATTGTGTCACTATTTAGAGTGATCCTTGGGGATTGAGTCACTATTTAGAGTGATCCGTGGGGATTGTCTCACTATTGAGAGTGATCCTTGGGGATTGTGTCACTATTTAGAGTGATCCTTGGGGATTGTGTCACTATTTAGAGTGATCCTTGGGGATTGAGACACTATTAAGAGTAACCTTGCGGATTATGTCACTATTTCGAGTGATCCTTGGGGATTGTGTCACTATTTTGAGTGATATCTGGGGATTGTGTCATTATTTGGAGTGATACTTGATGATTGTGCCACTATTTCGAGTGTTCCTTGGGTATTGTGTCACTTTTTTGGTTGATCCTTGGGGATTGTGTCATTATTTGGAGTGATCCTTGGGGATTGTGTCACTATTTAGAGTGATCCTTGGGGATTGTGACTCTATTTAGAGTGATCCTTGGGGTCTGCGTCACTACTTAGAGTGATCCTTGGGGATTGTCTCACCATTTAGAGTGATCCTTGGGGATTGTGTAACTATTTAGAGAGATCCTTGGGGATTGTGTCACTATTTAGAGTGATCCTTGGGGATTGTGTAACTATTTAGAGAAGGTCCTTGGGGATTGTGTCACTATTTAGAGTGATCCTTGGGGATTGTGTCACTATTTAGAGTGCTCCTTCGGTATTGTGTCACTATTTAGAGAGATCCTTGGGGATTGTGTCAATATTTACTGTGATCCTTGGGGTTTGTGTCTCTATTTAGAGTGATCCTTGCGTATTGTGTCACTATTTAGAGTGATCCTTGGGGATTGTGTCACTATTTAGTGTGATCTTTCAGGAATGTGTCAATATTTAGAGTGATCCTTGGGGATTGTGTCACTATTTGGAGTTATCCTTGGGGATTGTGTCACTGTTTAGAGAGATCCTTGGGGATTGTGTCAGTATTTAGGGTGACCCTTGGGGATTGTGTCACTATTTGGAGTGATCCATGGGGATTGTGTCACTATTTGGAGTGATCCTTGGGCATTGTGTCCCTATTTAGAATGATCCTCAAGGATTGTGTCACTATTCAGAGTGATCCTTGGGGATTGAGACACTATTTAGAGTGAACCTTGGGGATTGTGTCAGTATTGAGAGTGATCCTTGGGGTTTGTGTCACTATTTAGAGTGATCTTTGGGGATTGTGTCTCTATTTAGAGTGATCCTTGGGGATTGTGTCTTTACTTAGAGTGATCCTTGGGATTGTGCCATTATTTTGAGTGATCCTTGGGGATTGTGTCACTATTTATAGTGATCTTTGGGGATTGTGTCACTATTTTGAGTGATCCTTGGGGATTGTGTCACTATTTTGAGTGATCCTTGGGGATTGTGTCACTATTTAGAGTGATCCTTGTGGGTTGTGTCACTATTTAGAGTGATCCATGTGGATTGTGTCACTATTTAGATTCATCCTTTGGGATTGTGTCACTATTTTGAGTGATCCTTGGAGATTGTACCACTAATTAGAGAGCTCCTTGGGGATTGTGTCACTATTGAGAGTGATCCTTAGGGATTGTGCCACTAATTAGAGAGGTCCTTGGGGATTGTGTCACTATTGAGAGTGATCCTTGGGGATTGTGTCACTATTTGTAGTGATCCTCGGGGACTGTGTAATTATTTAGTGTGATCCTTGGGAATTGTCCCACTATTGAGAGTGATCCTTGGGGATTGTGTCACTATTTAGAGTGATCTTTGGGAATTGTGTCACTATTTAGAGTGATCCTTGGGGATTGTGTCACTATTTAGAGAAATCCTTGGGGATTGTGTCACTATTTAGAGTGATGCTTGGGGATTGTGTAACTATTTAGAGTGATCCTTGGGGATTGTGTCACTATTTAGAGTGATCCTTGGGGATTGTGTCAGTATTTTGAGAGATCATTGGGGATTGTGTCACTCTTTAGAGTGATCCATGGGGATTGTGTCACTGTTTAGAGTGATTCTTGGGGATTGTGTCACTATTTCGAGTGATCCTTGGGGATTTTGTCACTATTTAGAGTGATCCCTGGGGATTGTGTCATTATTTATAGTGATCCTTGAGGATTGTGTCACTATTTCGAGTGTTCCTTGGGTATTGTGTCACTTTTTTGGGTGATCCTTGGGGATTGTGTCACTATTTGGAGTTATCCTTGCGGATTGTGTCACTCTTTTGAGTGATCCTTGCGGATTGTGTCACAAATTGAGTGATCCTTGGGGATTGTGTCACTATTGAGAGTGATCCTTGGAGATTGTGTCACTATTTTGGGTGATCCTTGGGGATTGTGTCACGATTTAGAGTGATCCTTGGGGATTGTGTCACTATTTTGAGTGATCCTTGGGGATTGTGTCTCTATTTAGAGTGATCCTTGGGGATTGTGTCACTATTTAGAGTGATCCTTGGGGATTGTGTCAGTATTTAGAGTGATCCTTGGGGTCTGTGTCATTATTTAGAGTGATCCTTGGGGATTGTCTCACTATTTAGAGTGATTCTTGGGAATTGTGTAACTATTTAGAGTGATCCTTGGGGATTGTGTCACGATTTTGAGTTATCCTTGTGGATTGTGTCACTATTTAGAGAGATCTTTGGGGATTGTGTCACTATTTAGAGCGATCCTTGGGGATAGTGTCACTATTTAGAGTGATCCTTGTGGTCTGTGTCACTATTTAGAGTGATCCTTTGTGATTGTCTCACTATTTAGAGTGATTCTTGGGGACTGTGTAACTATTTAGAGTGATCCTTGGGGATTGTGTCACTATTTAGAGTGGTCCTTGGGGTCTGCGTCACTACTTAGAGTGATCCTTGGGGATTGTCTCACCATTTAGAGTGATCCTTGGGGATTGTGTAACTATTTAGAGTGATCCTTGGGGATTGTGTCACTATTTAGAGTGATCCTTCGGGATTGTGTCACTATTTAGAGAGTTCCTTGGGGATTGCGTCAATATTTACTGTGATCCTTGGGGTTTGTGTCTCTATTTAGAGTGATCCTTGCGTATTGTGTCACTATTTAGAGTGATCCTTGGGGATTGTGTCACTATTTAGAGTGATCCTTGGGGATTGTGTCACTATTTAGTGTGATCCTTCGGGATTGTGTCAATATTTAGAGTGATCCTTGGGGATTGTGTCACTATTTAGAATGATCCTTCGGGATTGTGTCACTATTTAGAGAGTTCCTTGGGGTTTGTGTCAATATTTACTGTGAGCCTTGGGGTTTGTGTCTCTATTTACAGTGATCCTTGCGTATTGTGTCACTATTTAGAGTGACCCTTGGGGATTGTGTCACTATTTGGAGTTATCCTTGGGGATTGTGTCACTGTTTAGAGCGATCCTTGGGGATTGTGTCAGTATTTAGAGTGACCCTTGGGGATTGTGTCACTATTTGGAGTGATCCTTGGGGATTGTGTCACTATTTGGAGTGATCCTTGGGCATTGTGTCACTATTTAAAATGATCCTCAAGGATTGTGTCACTATTTAGAGTGATCCTTGTGCATTGAGTCACTATTAAGGGTGACCTTGGGGATTGTGTCACTATTTAGAGTGATCCTTGGGGATTGTGTCACTGTTTAGAGCGATCCTTGGGGATTGTGTCAGTATTTAGAGTGACCCTTGGGGATTGTGTCACTATTTGGAGTGATCCTTGGGGATTGTGTCACTATTTGGAGTGATCCTTGGGCATTGTGTCACTATTTAAAATGATCCTCAAGGATTGTGTCACTATTTAGAGTGATCCTTGTGCATTGAGTCACTATTAAGGGTGACCTTGGGGATTGTGTCACTATTTAGAGTGATCCTTGGGGATTGTGTCACTATTTTGAGTGATCCTTGGCGATTGTGTCACTATTTTGAGTGATCCTTGGGGATTGTGTCACTATTTAGACAAGATCCTTGGGGATTGTGTCACTATTTAGAGTGATCCTTGGGGATTGTGTCAGAATTTAGAGTGATCCTTGGGGATTGTGTCACTATTTAGAGTGATCCCTGGGGATTGTGTCATTATTTATAGTGATCCTTGAGGATTGTGTCACTATTTCGAGTGTTCCTTGGGTATTGTGTCACTTTTTTGGGTGATCCTTGGGGATTCTGTCACTATTTAGAGTGATCCTTGCGGGTTGTGTCACTATTTTGAGTGATCCTTGCAGATTGTGTCACTAATTAGAGTGATCCTTGGGGATTGTGTCAATATTTAGAGTGATCCTTGGGGATTGTGTCACTATTTGGAGTGATCCTTGGGGATTGTGTCTCTATTTAGAGTGATCCTTGGGGATTGTGTCACTATTTAGAGTGATCCTTGGGGATAGTGCCACTATTTTGAGTGATCCTTGTGGTCTGTGTCACTATTTAGAGTGATCCTTTGGGATTGTCTCACTATTTAGAGTGATTCTTGGGGATTGTGTAACTATTTAGAGTGATCCTTGGGGATTGTGCCACTATTTAGAGTGATCCTTGGGGATTAAGTCACTGTTTAGAGTGATCCTTGGGGATTGTGTCACTATTGAGAGTGATCCTTAGGGATTGTGCCACTAATTAGAGAGGTCCTTGGGGATTGTGTCACTATTGAGAGTGATCCTTGGGGATTGTGTCACTATTTGTAGTGATCCTCGGGGACTGTGTAATTATTTAGTGTGATCCTTGGGAATTGTGCCACTATTGAGAGTGATCCTTGGGGATTGTGTCACTATTTAGAGTGATCTTTGGGAATTGTGTCACTATTTAGAGTGATCCTTGGGGATTGTGTCACTATTTAGAGAAATCCTTGGGGATTGTGTCACTATTTAGAGTGATGCTTGGGGATTGTGTAACTATTTAGAGTGATCCTTGGGGATTGTGTCACTATTTAGAGTGATCCTTGGGGATTGTGTCAGTATTTTGAGAGATCATTGGGGATTGTGTCACTCTTTAGAGTGATCCATGGGGATTGTGTCACTGTTTAGAGTGATTCTTGGGGATTGTGTCACTATTTCGAGTGATCCTTGGGGATTTTGTCACTATTTAGAGTGATCCCTGGGGATTGTGTCATTATTTATAGTGATCCTTGAGGATTGTGTCACTATTTCGAGTGTTCCTTGGGTATTGTGTCACTTTTTTGGGTGATCCTTGGGGATTGTGTCACTATTTGGAGTTATCCTTGCGGATTGTGTCACTCTTTTGAGTGATCCTTGCGGATTGTGTCACAAATTGAGTGATCCTTGGGGATTGTGTCACTATTGAGAGTGATCCTTGGAGATTGTGTCACTATTTTGGGTGATCCTTGGGGATTGTGTCACGATTTAGAGTGATCCTTGGGGATTGTGTCACTATTTTGAGTGATCCTTGGGGATTGTGTCTCTATTTAGAGTGATCCTTGGGGATTGTGTCACTATTTAGAGTGATCCTTGGGGATTGTGTCAGTATTTAGAGTGATCCTTGGGGTCTGTGTCATTATTTAGAGTGATCCTTGGGGATTGTCTCACTATTTAGAGTGATTCTTGGGAATTGTGTAACTATTTAGAGTGATCCTTGGGGATTGTGTCACGATTTTGAGTTATCCTTGTGGATTGTGTCACTATTTAGAGAGATCTTTGGGGATTGTGTCACTATTTAGAGCGATCCTTGGGGATAGTGTCACTATTTAGAGTGATCCTTGTGGTCTGTGTCACTATTTAGAGTGATCCTTTGTGATTGTCTCACTATTTAGAGTGATTCTTGGGGACTGTGTAACTATTTAGAGTGATCCTTGGGGATTGTGTCACTATTTAGAGTGGTCCTTGGGGTCTGCGTCACTACTTAGAGTGATCCTTGGGGATTGTCTCACCATTTAGCGTGATCCTTGGGGATTGTGTAACTATTTAGAGTGATCCTTGGGGATTGTGTCACTATTTAGAGTGATCCTTCGGGATTGTGTCACTATTTAGAGAGTTCCTTGGGGATTGCGTCAATATTTACTGTGATCCTTGGGGTTTGTGTCTCTATTTAGAGTGATCCTTGCGTATTGTGTCACTATTTAGAGTGATCCTTGGGGATTGTGTCACTATTTAGAGTGATCCTTGGGGATTGTGTCACTATTTAGTGTGATCCTTCGGGATTGTGTCAATATTTAGAGTGATCCTTGGGGATTGTGTCACTATTTAGAATGATCCTTCGGGATTGTGTCACTATTTAGAGAGTTCCTTGGGGTTTGTGTCAATATTTACTGTGAGCCTTGGGGTTTGTGTCTCTATTTACAGTGATCCTTGCGTATTGTGTCACTATTTAGAGTGACCCTTGGGGATTGTGTCACTATTTGGAGTTATCCTTGGGGATTGTGTCACTGTTTAGAGCGATCCTTGGGGATTGTGTCAGTATTTAGAGTGACCCTTGGGGATTGTGTCACTATTTGGAGTGATCCTTGGGGATTGTGTCACTATTTGGAGTGATCCTTGGGCATTGTGTCACTATTTAAAATGATCCTCAAGGATTGTGTCACTATTTAGAGTGATCCTTGTGCATTGAGTCACTATTAAGGGTGACCTTGGGGATTGTGTCACTATTTAGAGTGATCCTTGGGGATTGTGTCACTGTTTAGAGCGATCCTTGGGGATTGTGTCAGTATTTAGAGTGACCCTTGGGGATTGTGTCACTATTTGGAGTGATCCTTGGGGATTGTGTCACTATTTGGAGTGATCCTTGGGCATTGTGTCACTATTTAAAATGATCCTCAAGGATTGTGTCACTATTTAGAGTGATCCTTGTGCATTGAGTCACTATTAAGGGTGACCTTGGGGATTGTGTCACTATTTAGAGTGATCCTTGGGGATTGTGTCACTATTTTGAGTGATCCTTGGCGATTGTGTCACTATTTTGAGTGATCCTTGGGGATTGTGTCACTATTTAGACAAGATCCTTGGGGATTGTGTCACTATTTAGAGTGATCCTTGGGGATTGTGTCAGAATTTAGAGTGATCCTTGGGGATTGTGTCACTATTTAGAGTGATCCCTGGGGATTGTGTCATTATTTATAGTGATCCTTGAGGATTGTGTCACTATTTCGAGTGTTCCTTGGGTATTGTGTCACTTTTTTGGGTGATCCTTGGGGATTCTGTCACTATTTAGAGTGATCCTTGCGGGTTGTGTCACTATTTTGAGTGATCCTTGCAGATTGTGTCACTAATTAGAGTGATCCTTGGGGATTGTGTCAATATTTAGAGTGATCCTTGGGGATTGTGTCACTATTTGGAGTGATCCTTGGGGATTGTGTCTCTATTTAGAGTAATCCTTGGGGATTGTGTCACTATTTAGAGTGATCCTTGGGGATAGTGCCACTATTTTGAGTGATCCTTGTGGTCTGTGTCACTATTTAGAGTGATCCTTTGGGATTGTCTCACTATTTAGAGTGATTCTTGGGGATTGTGTAACTATTTAGAGTGATCCTTGGGGATTGTGCCACTATTTAGAGTGATCCTTGGGGATTAAGTCACTGTTTAGAGTGATCCTTGGGGATTGTGTCACTGTTTAGAGTGATCCTTGGGGATTGAGTCACTGTTTAACAAATAGGTTAACAAATGCGATGTTATTCACTTTGGAAAAATAATCGCAAATTGGATTATTATCTAAATGGAAAGAAATTACAACATGCTGCTATGCAGAGGGACCTGGGGGTCCTTGTGCATGAGACGCAAAAACCCAGTCTGCAGTTGCAACAGGTGATCAAGAAGGCAAATGGGATGTTGGCCTATACCGCAACCGGGATAGAATATAAAAGCAGAGATGTCTTGCTGCATCTGTACAGGGCATTGGTGAGGCCGCAGCTGGAATACTGTGTGCAGCATTGGTCCCCTTATTTGCGGAAGGATATTTTGGCTTGGAGGGAGTGCAGAGAAGGTTCACCAGGTTGATACCAGAGATGAGGAGTGTTGATTATGAGGAGAGACTGAGCAGATTGGCTTTGTATTCTTTGGAATTTAGAAGGCTGAGGGGGACCTTATAGAGACCTATAAGATAATGAAGGGGCTGGATAGGGTAGAGGTGGAGAGATTCTTTCCACTTAGAAAGGAAACTAGAACTAGAGGGCACAGCCTCAAAATAAAGGGGGGTCAGTTTAGGACAGAGTTGAGGAGGAACTTCTTCTCTCAGAGGGTGGTGAATCACTGGAATTCTCTGCCCACGGAAGTGGTGGAGGCTACCTCGTTGAATATGTTTAAATCACGGATAGATGGATTCCTGATTGGTAAGGGAATTAGGGGTTATAGGGATCACGCGAGAAGGTGGAACTGATCCACTTCAGATCAGCCATGATCTTATTGAATGGCGGGGCAGGCTCGAGGGGCTCGATGGCCTACTCCTGCTCCTATTTCTTATGTTCTTATGATTGTGTCACTATTTAGAGTGATCCCTGGGTATTGTGTCACTATTTAGAGAGATCCTTGGAGATTGTGTCACTATTTGGAGTGATCCTTGGGGATTGCGTCACTATTTAGAGTGATCCTTGGGGATTGTGTCACTATGTAGTGTGATCCCTCGGGATTGTGTCATTATTTAGAATGATCCTTGGGGATTGTGTCACTATTTACAGTGATCCTTGGGGATTGTTTCACTATTTAGAGTGATCCTTGGGGATTGTGTCACGATTTAGAGTGATCCTTGGGGATTGTGTCTCTATTTAAAGTGATCCTTGGGACTTGTGTCACTATTTAGAGCGATTCTTGGGGATTGTGTCACTATTTAGAGTGATCCTTGGGGATTGTGTCGCTATTTAGAGTGATTCTTGGGGATTGTGTCTCTATGTAGTGTGATCCTTGGGGATTGTTTCAACATTAAGGGTGATGCTCCTGGATTGTGTCACTATTTACATTGATCCTTTGGGATTCTGTCGGTATTTAGTGTGATGCTTGGGGATTGTGTCACTATTTAGAGTGATCCTTGGGGATTGTGTCACTATTTGGAGTGATCCTTGGGGATTGCATCACTATATAGAGTGATCCTTGGGTATTGTGTCACTATTTAAAATGATCCTTGTGGATTGTGTCACTATTTAGAGTGATCCTTGGTGATTATGTCACGATTTAGTGTGATCCTTGGGGATTGTGTCATCATTTGGAGTGATCCTAGGGGATTGTGTCACGATTTAGAGTGATCCTTGGGGATTGTGTCATTACTTTGAGTGATCCTTCGGGACTTTGTCATTATTTATAGTGATCATTGGGGATTGTGTCACTATTGAGAGTGATCCTTGGGGATTGTGTCACTATTTAGAGAGATCCTTTGGGATTGTGTCACGATTTAGAATGATCCTAAGGGATTGTGTCACTATTGAGAGTGATCCTTGGGGATTGTGTCACTATTTAGAGTGATCCTTGGGGATTGTGTCACTATTTACAGTGAACCTTGGGAATTGTGTCACTATTCAGAGTGATCCTTGGGGATTGTGTCACTATTTTGAGTGATCCTTCAGGATTGTGTCACTATTTTGAGTGATCCTTGGGGATTGAGTCACTATTTAGAGTGATCCTTGGGGATTGTGTCACTATTTAGTGTGATCCTTGGGGATTGTGTCACTATTGAGAGTGATCCTTGGGGATTGTGTCACTATTTAAAATGATCCTTGTGGATTGTGTCACTATTTAGAGTGATCCTTGGGTATGTGTCATTATTTAGAGTGATCCTTGGGGATTGTGTCACTATTTAGAGTGATCCTTGGGGATTGTGTCACTATTTGGAGTGATTTTTGGGGATTGTGTCTCTATTTAGACGGATCCTTGGGGTTTGTGTCACTTTTTACAATGATCCTTGGGCCTGTGTCACTATTTATAGTGATCCTTGGGGATTGTGTCACTATTTAGAGTGATCCTTGGGGATTGTGTCACTATTTAGAGTCATCCTTGGGGATTGTGTCACCATTGAGAGTGATCCTTGGGGATTGAGTCACTATTTGGAGTGACCCTTGGGGATTGTGTCACTATTCGGAGTGACCCTTGGGGATTGTGTCAGTATGTAGAGTGATCCTTGGGAATTGTGTCACTATTTAGAGTGATTCTTGGGGATTGTGTCACTATTTAGAGTGATCCTTGGGGATTGTGTCGCTATTTAGAGTGATTCTTGGGGATTGTGTCTCTATGTAGTGTGATCCTTGGGGATTGTTTCAAAATTAAGGGTGATCCTCCTGGATTGTGTCACTATTTACATTGATCCTTTGGGATTCTGTCGGTATTTAGTGTGATGCTTGGGGATTGTGTCACTATTTAGAGTGATCCTTGGGAATTGTGTCACTGTTTGGAGTGATCCTTGGGGATTGCATCACTATATAGAGTGATCCTTGGGTATTGTGTCACTATTTAAAATGATCCTTGTGAATTGTGTCACTATTTAGAGTGATCCTTGGTGATTATGTCACGATTTAGTGTGATCCTTGGGGATTGTGTCATCATTTGGAGTGATCCTTGGGGATTGTGTCACTATTCAGAGTGAACCTTGTGGATTGTGTAACTGTTTAGAATGATCCTTGGGCATTGTGTCACTATTTAGAATGATCCTTGCGGATTGAGTCACTATTTGGAGTGATCCCTGGGGATTGTGTCACTATTTACAGTGAACCTTGGGAATTGTGTCACTATTCAGAGTGATCCTTGGGGATTGTGTCACTATTTAGTGTGATCCTTGGGAATTGTGTCACTATTTAGAGTGATCCTTGGGGATTGTGTCACGATTTATTGTGATCCTTGGGGATTGTGTCATTATTTGGAGTGATCCTCGGGGATTTTGTCACTATTTAGAGTGATCCTTGGGGATTGTGTCACTATTTAGAGTGATCATTGGGGATTGTGTCATTATTCAGAGTGATCCTTTGGAACTTTGTCATTATTTATGGTGATCATTGGGGATTGTGTCACTATTGAGAGTGATCCTTGGGGATTGTGTGACTATTTAGAGAGATCCTTGGGGATTGTGTCACGATTTAGAATGATCCTTGGGGATTGTGTCTATATTTAGAGTGATCCCTGGGGATTGTGTTAGTATTCAGAGTGATCCTTGTGGATTCAGTGACTATTTGGAGTGCTCCTTGGGGATTGTGTCACTATTTTCAGTAATCCTAGGGGATTGTGTCAGTATTCAGATTCATTCCTGGGGATTGTGTCACTACTTAGAGAGATACTTGGGGACTGTGTCACTATTGAAAGTGATCCTTGTGTATTGTGTCACTGTATAGAGAGATCCGTTAGGAATGTGTCAATTTCTAGAGTGATCCTTGGGGATTGTGTCCGTATTTAGGGTGATCCTTGGGTATTGTGTTACTATTTAGAGTGATCCTTGGGGATTGTGTCACTATTTAGAGTGATCCTTGGGGATTGTGTCACTTCTTAGAGTGATCCTTGTGTATTGTGTTACTATTTAGAGTGATCCTTGGGGATTGTGTCACTATTTGGAGTGATTTTTGGGGATTGTGTCTCTATTTAGACTGATCCTTGGGGTTTGTGTCACTTTTTATAGTGATCCTTGGGCCTGTGTCACTATTTATAGTGATCCTTGGGGATTGTGTCACTATTTAGAGTGATCCTTGGGGATTGTGTCACTATTTAGAGTCATCCTTGGGGATTGTGTCACCATTTAGAGTGATCCTTGGGGATTGTGTCACTATTTGGAGTGACCCTTGGGGATTGTGTCAGTATTTAGAGTGATCCTTGGGGATTGTGTCACTATTTAGAGTGATCCTTGGGGATTGTGTCACTATTGAGAGTGATCCTTGGGGATTGTATCACTATTTAGAGAGACCCTTGGGGATTGTGTCACGATTGAGAGTGATCCTTAGGAATTGTGTCACTATTGAGAGTGATCCTTGGGGATTGTGTCACTATTCAGAATGATCTTTGTGGATTGTGTAACTGTTTAGAATGATCCTTGGGGATTGTGTCACTATTTAGAATGATCCTTGCGGATTGATTCACAATTTGGAGTGATCCCTGGGGATTGTGTCACTATTTACAGTGAACCTTGTGAATTGTGTCACTATTCAGAGTGATCCTTGGGGATTGTGTCACTATTTAGAGTGATCCTTGGGGATTGTGTCACTATTTAGTGTGATCCTTGGGGATTGTGTCACTATTTAGAGTGATCCTTGGGGATTATGTCACTATTTTGAGTGATCCTTGGGGATTGAGTCACTATTTAGAGTGATCCTTGGGGATTGTGTCACTATTTAGTGTGATCCTTGGGGATTGTGTCACTATTGAGAGTGATCCTTGGGGATTGTGTCACTATTTAAAATGATCCTTGGGGATTGTGTCACGATTTATTGTGATCCTTGCGGATTGTGTCATTATTTGGAGTGATCCTCGGGGATCTTGTCACTATTTAGAGTGATCCTTGGGGATTGTGTCACTATTTAGAGTGATCATTGGGGATTGTGTCATTATTCAGAGTGATCCTTTGGAACTTTGTCATTATTTATAGTGATCATTGGGGATTGTGTCACTATTGAGAGTGATCCTTGGGGATTGTGTGACTATTTAGAGAGATCCTTGGGGATTGTGTCACGATTTAGAATGATCCTTGGGGATTGTGTCTATATTTAGAGTGATCCCTGGGGATTGTGTTAGTATTCAGAGTGATCCTTGTGGATTCAGTGACTATTTGGAGTGCTCCTTGGGGATTGTGTCACTATTTTCAGTAATCCTAGGGGATTGTGTCAGTATTCAGATTCATTCCTGGGGATTGTGTCACTACTTAGAGAGATACTTGGGGACTGTGTCACTATTGAAAGTGATCCTTGTGTATTGTGTCACTGTATAGAGAGATCCGTTAGGAATGTGTCAATTTCTAGAGTGATCCTTGGGGATTGTGTCCGTATTTAGGGTGATCCTTGGGTATTGTGTTACTATTTAGAGTGATCCTTGGGGATTGTGTCACTATTTAGAGTGATCCTTGGGGATTGTGTCACTTCTTAGAGTGATCCTTGTGTATTGTGTTACTATTTAGAGTGATCCTTGGGGATTGTGTCACTATTTGGAGTGATTTTTGGGGATTGTGTCTCTATTTAGACTGATCCTTGGGGTTTGTGTCACTTTTTATAGTGATCCTTGGGCCTGTGTCACTATTTATAGTGATCCTTGGGGATTGTGTCACTATTTAGAGTGATCCTTGGGGATTGTGTCAGTATTTAGAGTGATCCTTGGGGATTGTGTCACCATTTAGAGTGATCCTTGGGGATTGTGTCACTATTTGGAGTGACCCTTGGGGATTGTGTCAGTATTTAGAGTGATCCTTGGGGATTGTGTCACTATTTAGAGTGATCCTTGGGGATTGTGTCACTATTGAGAGTGATCCTTGGGGATTGTATCACTATTTAGAGAGATCCTTGGGGATTGTGTCACGATTGAGAGTGATCCTTAGGAATTGTGTCACTATTGAGAGTGATCCTTGGGGATTGTGTCACTATTCAGAATGATCTTTGTGGATTGTGTAACTGTTTAGAATGATCCTTGGGGATTGTGTCACTATTTAGAATGATCCTTGCGGATTGATTCACAATTTGGAGTGATCCCTGGGGATTGTGTCACTATTTACAGTGAACCTTGTGAATTGTGTCACTATTCAGAGTGATCCTTGGGGATTGTGTCACTATTTAGAGTGATCCTTGGGGATTGTGTCACTATTTAGTGTGATCCTTGGGGATTGTGTCACTATTTAGAGTGATCCTTGGGGATTGTGTCACTATTTTGAGTGATCCTTGGGGATTGAGTCACTATTTAGAGTGATCCTTGGGGATTGTGTCACTATTTAGTGTGATCCTTGGGGATTGTGTCACTATTGAGAGTGATCCTTGGGGATTGTGTCACTATTTAAAATGATCCTTGTGGATTGTGTCACTATTTAGAGTGATCCTTGGGTATGTGTCATTATTTAGAGTGATCCTTGGGGATTGTGTCACTATTTAGAGTGATCCTTGGGGATTGTGTCACTATTTGGAGTGATTTTTGGGGATTGTGTCTCTATTTAGACGGATCCTTGGGGTTTGTGTCACTTTTTACAATGATCCTTGGGCCTGTGTCACTATTTATAGTGATCCTTGGGGATTGTGTCACTACTTAGAGTGATCCTTGGGGATTGTGTCACTATTTAGAGTCATCCTTGGGGATTGTGTCACCATTGAGAGTGATCCTTGGGGATTGAGTCACTATTTGGAGTGACCCTTGGGGATTGTGTCACTATTCGGAGTGACCCTTGGGGATTGTGTCAGTATGTAGAGTGATCCTTGGGAATTGTGTCACTATTTAGAGTGATTCTTGGGGATTGTGTCACTATTTAGAGTGATCCTTGGGGATTGTGTCGCTATTTAGAGTGATTCTTGGGGATTGTGTCTCTATGTAGTGTGATCCTTGGGGATTGTTTCAACATTAAGGGTGATCCTCCTGGATTGTGTCACTATTTACATTGATCCTTTGGGATTCTGTCGGTATTTAGTGTGATGCTTGGGGATTGTGTCACTATTTAGAGTGATCCTTGGGAATTGTGTCACTATTTGGAGTGATCCTTGGGGATTGCATCACTATATAGAGTGATCCTTGGGTATTGTGTCACTATTTAAAATGATCCTTGTGGATTGTGTCACTATTTAGAGTGATCCTTGGTGATTATGTCACGATTTAGTGTGATCCTTGGGGATTGTGTCATCATTTGGAGTGATCCTTGGGGATTGTGTCACTATTCAGAGTGAACCTTGTGGATTGTGTAACTGTTTAGAATGATCCTTGGGCATTGTGTCACTATTTAGAATGATCCTTGCGGATTGAGTCACTATTTGGAGTGATCCCTGGGGATTGTGTCACTATTTACAGTGAACCTTGGGAATTGTGTCACTATTCAGAGTGATCCTTGGGGATTGTGTCACTATTTAGTGTGATCCTTGGGAATTGTGTCACTATTTAGAGTGATCCTTGGGGATTGTGTCACGATTTATTGTGATCCTTGGGGATTGTGTCATTATTTGGAGTGATCCTCGGGGATTTTGTCACTATTTAGAGTGATCCTTGGGGATTGTGTGACTATTTAGAGAGATCCTTGGGGATTGTGTCACGATTTAGAATGATCCTTGGGGATTGTGTCTATATTTAGAGTGATCCCTGGGGATTGTGTTAGTATTCAGAGTGATCCTTGTGGATTCAGTGACTATTTGGAGTGCTCCTTGGGGATTGTGTCACTATTTTCAGTAATCCTAGGGGATTGTGTCAGTATTCAGATTCATTCCTGGGGATTGTGTCACTACTTAGAGAGATACTTGGGGACTGTGTCACTATTGAAAGTGATCCTTGTGTATTGTGTCACTGTATAGAGAGATCCGTTAGGAATGTGTCAATTTCTAGAGTGATCCTTGGGGATTGTGTCCGTATTTAGGGTGATCCTTGGGTATTGTGTTACTATTTAGAGTGATCCTTGGGGATTGTGTCACTATTTAGAGTGATCCTTGGGGATTGTGTCACTTCTTAGAGTGATCCTTGTGTATTGTGTTACTATTTAGAGTGATCCTTGGGGATTGTGTCACTATTTGGAGTGACCCTTGGGGATTGTGTCAGTATTTAGAGTGATCCTTGGGGATTGTGTCACTATTTAGAGTCATCTTTGGGTCTGTGTCACTCTTTAGAGTGATCCTTGGGGATTGTGTCACTATTTAGAGTGATCCTTGGGGATTGTGTCACTATTGAGAGTGATCCTTGGGGATTGTATCACTATTTAGAGAGATCCTTGGGGATTGTGTCACGATTGAGAGTGATCCTTAGGAATTGTGTCACTATTGAGAGTGATCCTTGGGGATTGTGTCACTATTCAGAATGATCTTTGTGGATTGTGTAACTGTTTAGAATGATCCTTGGGGATTGTGTCACTATTTAGAATGATCCTTGCGGATTGATTCACAATTTGGAGTGATCCCTGGGGATTGTGTCACTATTTACAGTGAACCTTGGGAATTGTTTCACTATTCAGAGTGATCCTTGGGGATTGTGTCACTATTTAGAGTGATCCTTGGGGATTGTGTCACTATTTAGTGTGATCCTTGGGGATTGTGTCACTATTTAGAGTGATCCTTGGGGATTGTGTCACTATTTAGTGTGATCCTTGGGGATTGTGTCACTATTTGGAGTGATTTTTGGGGATTGTGTCTCTATTTAGACGGATCCTTGGGGTTTGTGTCACTTTTTACAATGATCCTTGGGCCTGTGTCACTATTTATAGTGATCCTTGGGGATTGTGTCACTATTTAGAGTGATCCTTGGGGATTGTGTCACTATTTAGAGTCATCCTTGGGGATTGTGTCACCATTGAGAGTGATCCTTGGGGAATGAGTCACTATTTGGAGTGACCCTTGGGGATTGTGTCACTATTCGGAGTGACCCTTGGGGATTGTGTCAGTATGTAGAGTGATCCTTGGGGATTGTGTCGCTATTTAGAGTGATTCTTGGGGATTGTGTCTCTATGTAGTGTGATCCTTGGGGATTGTTTCAACATTAAGGGTGATGCTCCTGGATTGTGTCACTATTTACATTGATCCTTTGGGATTCTGTCGGTATTTAGTGTGATGCTTGGGGATTGTGTCACTATTTAGAGAGATCCTTGGGTATTGTGTCACTATTTAAAATGATCCTTGGGGATTGTGTCACTATTTACAGTGAACCTTGGGAATTGTGTCACTATTCAGAGTGATCCTTGGGGATTGTGTCACTATTTTGAGTGATCCTTCAGGATTGTGTCACTATTTTGAGTGATCCTTGGGGATTGAGTCACTATTTAGAGTGATCCTTGGGGATTGTGTCACTATTTAGTGTGATCCTTGGGGATTGTGTCACTATTGAGAGTGATCCTTGGGGATTGTGTCACTATTTAAAATGATCCTTGTGGATTGTGTCACTATTTAGAGTGATCCTTGGGTATGTGTCATTATTTAGAGTGATCCTTGGGGATTGTGTCACTATTTAGAGTGATCCTTGGGGATTGTGTCACTATTTGGAGTGATTCTTGGGGATTGTGTCTCTATTTAGACGGATCCTTGGGGTTTGTGTCACTTTTTACAATGATCCTTGGGCCTGTGTCACTATTTATAGTGAACCTTGGGGATTGTGTCACTATTTAGAGTGATCCTTGGGGATTGTGTCACTATTTAGAGTCATCCTTGGGGATTGTGTCACCATTGAGAGTGATCCTTGGGGATTGAGTCACTATTTGGAGTGACCCTTGGGGATTGTGTCACTATTCGGAGTGACCCTTGGGGATTGTATCAGTATGTAGAGTGATCCTTGGGGATTGTGTCACTATTTAGAGTGATTCTTGGGGATTGTGTCACTATTTAGAGTGATCCTTGGGGATTGTGTCGCTATTTAGAGTGATTCTTGGGGATTGTGTCTCTATGTAGTGTGATCCTTGGGGATTGTTTCAACATTAAGGGTGATCCTCCTGGATTGTGTCACTATTTACATTGATCCTTTGGAATTCTGTCGGTATTTAGTGTGATGCTTGGGGATTGTGTCACTATTTAGAGTGATCCTTGGGAATTGTGTCACTATTTGGATTGATCCTTGGGGATTGCATCACTATATAGAGTGATCCTTGGGGATTGTGTCACTATTTAGTGTGATCCTTAGGGATTGTGTCACTATTGAGAGTGATCCTTGGGGATTGTGTCACTATTTAAAATGATCCTTGTGGATTGTGTCACTATTTAGAGTGATCCTTGGGTATGTGTCATTATTTAGAGTGATCCTTGGGGATTGTGTCACTATTTAGAGTGATCCTTGGGGATTGTGTCACTATTTGGAGTGATTCTTGGGGATTGTGTCTCTATTTAGACGGATCCTTGGGGTTTGTGTCACTTTTTACACTGATCCTTGGGCCTGTGTCACTATTTATAGTGATCCTTGGGGATTGTGTCACTATTTAGATTGATCCTTGGGGATTGTGTCACTATTTAGAGTCATCCTTGGGGATTGTGGCACCATTGAGAGTGATCCTTGGGGATTGAGTCACTATTTGGAGTGACCCTTGGGGATTGTGTCACTATTCGGAGTGACCCTTGGGGATTGTGTCAGTATGTAGAGTGATCCTTGGGGATTGTGTCACTATTTAGAGTGATTCTTGGGGATTGTGTCACTATTTAGAGTGATCCTTGGGGATTGTGTCGCTATTTAGAGTGATTCTTGGGGATTGTGTCTCTATGTAGTGTGATCCTTGGGGATTGTTTCAACATTAAGGGTGATCCTCCTGGATTGTGTCACTATTTACATTGATCCTTTGGAATTCTGTCGGTATTTAGTGTGATGCTTGGGGATTGTGTCACTATTTAGAGTGATCCTTGGGAATTGTGTCACTATTTGGAGTGATCCTTGGGGATTGCATCACTATATCGAGTGATCCTTGGGTATTGTGTCACTATTTAAAATGTTCCTTGTGGATTGTGCCACTATTTAGAGTGATCCTTGGTGATTATGTCACGATTTAGTGTGATCCTTGGGGATTGTGTCATCATTTGGAGTGATCCTTGGGGATTGTGTCACGATTTAGAGTGATCCTTGGGGATTGTGTCACTATTTAGAGTGATCCTTGGGGATTGTGTCACTATTGAGAGTGATCCTTGGGGTTTGTGTCACTATTTAGAGAGATCCTTTGGGATTGTGTCACGATTTAGAATGATCCTAAGGGATTGTGTCACTATTGAGAGTGATCCTTGGGGATTGTGTCACTATTTAGAGTGATCCTTGGGGATTGTGTCACTATTGAGAGTGATCCTTGGGGATTGTATCACTATTTAGAGAGATCCTGGGGATTGTCTCACGATTGAGAGTGATCCTTAGGAATTGTGTCACTATTGAGAGTGATCCTTGGGGATTGTGTCACTATTTAGAATGATCTTTGGGATTGTGTCACTATTTAGACTGATCCTTGGGGATTGTGTCACTATTCAGAGTGAACCTTGTGGATTGTGTAACTGTTTAGAATGATCCTTGGGCATTGTGTCTCAATTTAGAATGATCCTTGCGGATTGAGTCACTATTTGGAGTGATCCCTGGGGATTGTGTCACTATTTACAGTGAACCTTGGGAATTGTGTCACTATTCAGAGTGATCCTTGGGGATTGTGTCACTATTTAGTGTGATCCTTGGGAATTGTGTCACTATTTAGAGTGATCCTTGGGGATTGTGTCACGATTTATTGTGATCCTTGGGGATTGTGTCATTATTTGGAGTGATCCTCGGGGATTTTGTCACTATTTAGAGTGATCCTTGGGGATTGTGTCACTATTTAGAGTGATCATTGGGGATTGTGTCATTATTCAGAGTGATCCTTTGGAACTTTGTCATTATTTATAGTGATCATTGGGGATTGTGTCACTATTGAGAGTGATCCTTGGGGATTGTGTGACTATTTAGAGAGATCCTTGGGGATTGTGTCACGATTTAGAATGATCCTTGGGGATTGTGTCTATATTTAGAGTGATCCCTGGGGATTGTGTTAGTATTCAGAGTGATCCTTGTGGATTCAGTGACTATTTGGAGTGCTCCTTGGGGATTGTGTCACTATTTTCAGTAATCCTAGGGGATTGTGTCAGTATTCAGATTCATTCCTGGGGATTGTGTCACTACTTAGAGAGATACTTGGGGACTGTGTCACTATTGAAAGTGATCCTTGTGTATTGTGTCACTGTATAGAGAGATCCGTTAGGAATGTGTCAATTTCTAGAGTGATCCTTGGGGATTGTGTCCGTATTTAGGGTGATCCTTGGGTATTGTGTTACTATTTAGAGTGATCCTTGGGGATTGTGTCACTATTTAGAGTGATCCTTGGGGATTGTGTCACTTCTTAGAGTGATCCTTGTGTATTGTGTTACTATTTAGAGTGATCCTTGGGGATTGTGTCACTATTTGGAGTGATTTTGGGGGATTGTGTCTCTATTTAGACTGATCCTTGGGGTTTGTGTCACTTTTTATAGTGATCCTTGGGCCTGTGTCACTATTTATAGTGATCCTTGGGGATTGTGTCACTATTTGGAGTGACCCTTGGGGATTGTGTCAGTATTTAGAGTGATCCTTGGGGATTGTGTCACTATTTAGAGTGATATTTGGGTCTGTGTCACTCTTTAGAGTGATCCTTGGGGATTGTGTCACTATTTAGAGTGATCCTTGGGGATTGTGTCACTATTGAGAGTGATCCTTGGGGATTGTATCACTATTTCCTCTGGGAGCGGACCTGCGGGGTGGAGACTGTGAGCGGTGAGAGAGAGAGCGCGGACTGTGAGTAAATTCTGGGGTTTTTTTTGTCTAATTTTCGGGAGGTTTTTTGTAACTAACGGAAACCGGAAGGCCGCATCGCAAAGCCTGCCGGTAGCTGTAGTTTTTTTTTTCTCTCGGGCCCCTAGCCCTATAAATTGGTGCAGAGGAGATACCCGATCCTCTACACTGGTAGAGGATCCCACCCTTCCATCCTCCTCTAACCTAATTATAAGTGTGGGGAAGTTTTTTGTTTTCTTTTTTTCTTGCTGGTAATGGCTTCAGGGATGGCAGTTCAGGCAGTATGCTGCATCTCCTGTGGGATGTATGTGGTGAGGAAATCCAGTAGTGTTTCAGGAGATTTTAGTTGTAAGAAGTGCATTAGATTGCAGCTTCTGGAGGAGCGTGTAAAGGAGATGGAGGGGGAGTTAGAGGAACTCCGCATAATTCGGGAGGCGGAGGTGGAAGTTGATAGGAGTTATAGAGAAATAGTAACTCCTAGAAATGAGGCTTGGGTCAATGCCAGGAGGAGGGGTAAGAAGCAATCGGGAAGACAATCCCCTGGGGCGGTTCCCCTCCATAATAGGTTTTCATAGAACATAGAACATAGAACATAGAACATTACAGCGCAGAACAGGCCCTTCGGCCCACGATGTTGCACCGACCAGTTAAAAAAAAACTGTGACCCTCCAACCTAAACCAATTTCTTTTCGTCCATGAACCTATCTACGGATCTCTTAAACGCCCCCAAACTAGGCGCATTTACTACTGATGCTGGCAGGGCATTCCAATCCCTCACCACCCTCTGGGTAAAGAACCTACCCCTGACATCGGTTCTATAACTACCCCCCCTCAATTTAAAGCCATGCCCCCTCGTGCTGGATTTCTCCATCAGAGGAAAAAGGCTATCACTATCCACCCTATCTAAACCTCTAATCATCTTATATGTTTCAATAAGATCCCCTCTTAGCCGCCGCCTTTCCAGCGAAAACAATCCCAAATCCCTCAGCCTCTCCTCATAGGATCTCCCCTCCATACCAGGCAACATCCTGGTAAACCTCCTCTGCACCCTCTCCAAAGCCTCCACATCCTTCCTGTAATGTGGGGACCAGAACTGCACACAGTACTCCAAGTGCGGCCGCACCAGAGTTGTGTACAGTTGCAACATAACGCTACGACTCCTAAATTCAAACCCCCTACCAATAAACGCCAAGACACCATATGCCTTCTTAACAACCTTATCTACTTGATTCCCAACTTTCAGGGATCTATGCACACATACACCTAGATCCCTCTGCTCCTCCACACTATTCAAAGTCCGCCCGTTAGCCCTATACTCAACACATCTGTTATTCCTACCAAAGTGAATTACCTCACACTTCTCCGCATTAAACTCCATCCGCCACCTCTCGGCCCAACTTTGCAACCTGTCTAAGTCTTCCTGCAAACTACGACACCCTTCCTCACTGTCTACCACACCACCGACTTTGGTGTCATCAGCAAATTTGCTAATCCACCCAACTATACCCTCATCCAGATCATTAATAAATATTACAAACAGCAGTGGCCCCAAAACAGATCCCTGAGGTACACCACTTGTAACCGCACTCCATGATGAATATTTACTATCAACCACCACCCTCTGTTTCCTATCCGCTAGCCAATTCCTGATCCAATTTCCTAGATCACCCCCAATCCCATACATCTGCATTTTCTGCAGAAGCCTACCATGGTGAACCTTATCAAACGCCTTACTAAAATCCATATATACCACGTCCACTGCCTTGCCCCCATCCACCTCCTTGGTCACTTTCTCAAAAAACTCAATAAGGTTAGTAAGGCACGACCTACCTGCCACAAAACCATGCTGACTATCACCTATCAATTCATTACTCGGTGCTGGAGGCTACAGTTGAGGAGGAATCAACTGAGCATAGAGAGCAGATCTCTGGGGGTGAGCCGAGTGAGAAAGCTCAGGTGGTTAGGGGCTGTAAAAGACTGGGCCTTGTGATTGGGGACTCCACAATTAAGGGGACAGATGGGAGGGTCGGAACTAAAGGTAGGGACTCAGGGTTGGTGTGTTGCCTACCAGGGGCTGGGGTCCGGGATGTGTCTGACAGGGTATTCAGGACTCTTAGGGGGGAGGGAGATAAACCACAAGTTATTGTACATGTGGGGACACACGACATAGGGAGGATAGGGGAAGGGGATATTAGGCAGGGATTTATGGAGTTGGGGTGGAAACTAAAGGCCAAGACTGACAGAGTGGTTATCTCTGGACTCTTGCCTGTACCACGGGATAGTTTAGAGAGGAATAGGGAGAGGGAAGGTTTGAATTCATGGCTGAGGGGATGGTGCAGGAGGGAGGGGTTCAGGTACTTAAGCAATTGGGGCTCGTACTGGGGAAGGTGTGACCTCTATGAGAAGGATGGTCTACACCTTAATCAGAAGGGGACCAATATCCTGGGGGGTAAATTTGCTAAGGCCATGCAGGGAGGTTTAAACTGATTCGCGGGGGGGGGGAGGGATCCTGAGTAGTGGGGCTGAAAGTGAGGGATGCATGGATGGGGACTGCAATGCACGGCATTGCAGAGGTGGGGTGGAGCAGGGTTTGAAATGTGTATACTTCAATGCCAGGAGTATTCGCAATAAAGTGGGTGAACTTGCAGCGTGGATCAGTACCTGGGACTTCGATGTTGTGGCTATTTCAGAGACATGGATAGAGCAGGGGCAGGAATGGATGCTGCAGGTCCCGGGGTTCAAATGTTTTAGTCGAAGTAGGGAAGGAGGTAGAAGAGGGGGAGGGGTAGCATTATTGGTCAGAGATTGTATCACAGTGTCAGAGAGGAGGTTTGATGAGGACTTATCTGTTGAGGTAGTATGGGCGGAGATTAGAAATAGGAGAGGAGAGGTCACCCTGTTGGGAGTCTTTTATAGACCTCCTAAAAGTTCTAGAGAGGTTGAGGAAAGGATTGCGGAGTCAATCCTGCTTAGGAGTGAAAGTAATAGGGCAATTGTTATGGGGGATTTTAACTTGACTCATATTGACTGGAATTGTTATAGCTCTAGCTCGTTAGAGGGGTCAGTTTTTGTTCAAAGCGTGCAGGAAGGTTTTTTGACTCAGTATGTAGACAGGCCAACTAGAGGTGAGGCTATATTGGATCTGGTGCTGGGAAATGAGCCAGACCAGGTGCTAGACTTGGAAGTTGGTGTGCATTTTGGTGATAGTGACCACAATTCGGTTACGTTCACCTTAGTGATGGAAAGGGATAGGCATGAACCTCGGGCCAGTGGTTTTAGCTGGGGGAAGGGTAATTATGAGGCTATGAGGAGAGAATTAGGAAACATAGGTTGGACTAGGAGATTACAGGGACTGGGAACGTCCGACATGTGGAGTTTTTTCAAGGAGCAGCTACTGCGAGTCTGTGATAGGTATGTCCCTGTCAGGCAAGGAGGAATTGGTAGGGCTAGGGAACCGTGGTGCACCAAAAAAGTTTCTTTGTTGGTTAAAAAGAAAAAGGAGGCTTATGTTCGGATGAGACGTGAGCACTCGGGTAGTGCACTAGAAAGCTTTAGATTGGCTAAGAGGGAGTTGAAGAGCGAGCTTAGAAGGGCTAAAAGGGGACATGAGAAGACTTTGGCGGATAGGGTTAAAGAGAATCCTAAGGCGTTCGAGAGGTATGTCAAGAACAGAAGGTTGGTTAGGGCAAGTTTAGGGCCAGTTATAGATGGCAGAGGGAAGTTATGTGTGGAACCGGAGGAGATTGGTGAAGCATTGAACCAATATTTCTCTTCGGTGTTCACGCAAGGGGACATGAATATAGCTAAGGAGGACACTGGGTTGCAGGGGAGTAGAATAGACAGTATTACAGTTGATAAGGAGGATGTGCAGGATATTCTGGAGGGTCTGAAAATAGATAAATCCCCTGGTCCGGATGGGATTTATCCAAGGATTCTCTGGGAGGCAAGAGAAGTGATTGCAGAGCCTCTGGCTCTGATCTTCAGGTCGTCGTTGGCCTCTGGTATAGTACCAGAAGATTGGAGGTTAGCGAATGTTGTCCCATTGTTTAAGGAGGGGAACAGAGACTTCCCCGGGAATTATAGACCGGTGAGTCTCACTTCTGTTGTCGGCAAGATGTTGGAAAAAATTATAAGGGATAGGATTTATAGTTATTTGGAGAGTAATGAATTGATAGGTGATAGTCAGCATGGTTTTGTGGCAGGTAGGTCGTGCCTTACTAACCTTATTGAGTTTTTTGAGAAAGTGACCAAGGAGGTGGATGGGGGCAAGGCAGTGGACGTGGTATATATGGATTTTAGTAAGGCGTTTGATAAGGTTCACCATGGTAGGCTTCTGCAGAAAATGCAGATGTATGGGATTGGGGGTGATCTAGGAAATTGGATCAGGAATTGGCTAGCGGATAGGAAACAGAGGGTCGTGGTTGATAGTAAATATTCATCATAGAGTGCGGTTACAAGTGGTGTACCTCAGAGATCTGTTTTGGGGCCACTGCTGTTTGTAATATTTATTAATGATCTGGATGAGGGTATAGTTGGGTGGATTAGCAAATTTGCTGATGACACCAAAGTCGGTGGTGTGGTAGACAGTGAGGAAGGGTGTCGTAGTTTGCAGGAAGACTTAGACAGGTTGCAAAGTTGGGCCGAGAGGTGGCGGATGGAGTTTAATGCGGAGAAGTGTGAGGTAATTCACTTTGGTAGGAATAACAGATGTGTTGAGTATAGGGCTAACGGGAGGACTTTGAATAGTGTGGAGGAGCAGAGGGATCTAGGTGTATGTGTGCATAGATCCCTGAAAGTTGGGAATCAAGTAGATAAGGTTGTTAAGAAGGCATATGGTGTCTTGGCGTTTATTGGTAGGGGGTTTGAATTTAGGAGTCGTAGCGTTATGTTGCAACTGTACACAACTCTGGTGCGGCCGCACTTGGAGTACTGTGTGCAGTTCTGGTCCCCACATTACAGGAAGGATGTGGAGGCTTTGGAGAGGGTGCAGAGGAGGTTTACCAGGATGTTGCCTGGTATGGAGGGGAGATCCTATGAGGAGAGGCTGAGGGATTTGGGATTGTTTTCGCTGGAAAGGCGGCGGCTAAGAGGGGATCTTATTGAAACATATAAGATGATTAGAGGTTTAGATAGGGTGGATAGTGATAGCCTTTTTCCTCTGATGGAGAAATCCAGCACGAGGGGGCATGGCTTTAAATTGAGGGGGGGTAGTTATAGAACCGATGTCAGGGGTAGGTTCTTTACCCAGAGGGTGGTGAGGGATTGGAATGCCCTGCCAGCATCAGTAGTAAATGCGCCTAGTTTGGGGGCGTTTAAGAGATCCGTAGATAGGTTCATGGACGAAAAGAAATTGGTTTAGGTTGGAGGGTCACAGTTTTTTTTTTTTTTAACTGGTCGGTGCAACATCGTGGGCCGAAGGGCCTGTTCTGCGCTGTAATGTTCTATGTTCTATGTTCTATTTAGAGAGATCCTTGGGGATTGTGTCACGATTGAGCGTGATCCTTAGGAATTGTGTCACTATTGAGAGTGATCCTTGGGGATTGTGTCACTATTCAGAATGATCTTTGTGGATTGTGTAACTGTTTAGAATGATCCTTGGGGATTGTGTCACTATTTAGAATGATCCTTGCGGATTGATTCACAATTTGGAGTGATCCCTGGGGATTGTGTCACTATTTACAGTGAACCTTGGGAATTGTGTCACTATTCAGAGTGATCCTTGGGGATTGTGTCACTATTTAGAGTGATCCTTGGGGATTGTGTCACTATTTAGTGTGATCCTTGGGGATTGTGTCACTATTTAGAGTGATCCTTGGGGATTGTGTCACTATTTAGTGTGATCCTTGGGGATTGTGTCACTATTGAGAGTGATCCTTGGGGATTGTGTCACTATTTAAAATGATCCTTGTGGATTGTGTCACTATTTAGAGTGATCCTTGGGTATGTGTCATTATTTAGAGTGATCCTTGGGGATTGTGTCACTATTTAGTGTGATCCTTGGGAATTGTGTCACTATTTAGAGTGATCCTTGGGGATTGTGTCACGATTTATTGTGATCCTTGGGGATTGTGTCATTATTTGGAGTGATCCTCGGGGATTTTGTCACTATTTAGAGTGATCCTTGGGGATTGTGTCACTATTTAGAGTGATCATTGGGGATTGTGTCATTATTCAGAGTGATCCTTTGGAACTTTGTCATTATTTATGGTGATCATTGGGGATTGTGTCACTATTGAGAGTGATCCTTGGGGATTGTGTGACTATTTAGAGAGATCCTTGGGGATTGTGTCACGATTTAGAATGCTCCTTGGGGATTGTGTCTATATTTAGAGTGATCCCTGGGGATTGTGTTAGTATTCAGAGTGATCCTTGTGTATTCAGTGACTATTTGGAGTGCTCCTTGGGGATTGTGTCACTATTTTCAGTAATCCTAGGGGATTGTGTCAGTATTCAGATTCATTCCTGGGGATTGTGTCACTACTTAGAGAGATACTTGGGGACTGTGTCACTATTGAAAGTGATCCTTGTGTATTGTGTCACTGTATAGAGAGATCCGTTAGGAATGTGTCAATTTCTAGAGTGATCCTTGGGGATTGTGTCCCTATTTAGAGTGATCCTTGGGTATTGTGTTACTATTTAGAGTGATCCTTGGGGATTGTGTCACTATTTAGAGTGATCCTTGGGGATTGTGTCACTACTTAGAGTGATCCTTGTGTATTGTGTTACTATTTAGAGTGATCCTTGGGGATTGTGTCACTATTTGGAGTGATTTTTGGGGATTGTGTCTCTATTTAGAGTGATCCTTGGGGATTGTGTAACTATTTAAAATGATCCTTGTGGATTGTGTCACTATTTAGAGTGATCCTTGGGTATGTGTCATTATTTAGAGTGATCCTTGGGGATTGTGTCACTATTTAGAGTCATCCTTGGGGATTGTGCCACCATTGAGAGTGATCCTTGGGGATTGAGTCACTATTTGGAGTGACCCTTGGGGATTGTGTCACTATTCGGAGTGACCCTTGGGGATTGTGTCAGTATGTAGAGTGATCCTTGGGAATTGTGTCACTATTTAGAGTGATTCTTGGGGATTGTGTCACTATTTAGAGTGATCCTTGGGGATTGTGTCGCTATTTAGAGTGATTCTTGGGGATTGTGTCTCTATGTAGTGTGATCCTTGGGGATTGTTTCAACATTAAGGGTGATCCTCCTGGATTGTGTCACTATTTACATTGATCCTTTGGAATTCTGTCGGTATTTAGTGTGATGCTTGGGGATTGTGTCACTATTTAGAGTGATCCTTGGGAATTGTGTCACTATTTGGAGTGATCCTTGGGGATTGTGTCACTATTTGGAGTGATCCTTGGGGATTGCATCACTATATAGAGTGATCCTTGGGTATTGTGTCACTATTTAAAATGATCCTTGTGGATTGTGTCACTATTTAGAGTGATCCTTGGTGATTATGTCACGATTTAGTGTGATCCTTGGGGATTGTGTCATCATTTGGAGTGATCCTTGGGGATTGTGTCACGATTTAGAGTGATCCTTGGGGATTGTGTCACTATTGAGAGTGATCCTTGGGGTTTGTGTCACTATTTAGAGAGATCCTTTGGGATTGTGTCACGATTTAGAATGATCCTAAGGGATTGTGTCACTATTGAGAGTGATCCTTGGGGATTGTGTCACTATTTAGAGTGATCCTTGGGGATTGTGTCACTATTGAGAGTGATCCTTGGGGATTGTATCACTATTTAGAGAGATCCTGGGGATTGTCTCACGATTGAGAGTGATCCTTAGGAATTGTGTCACTATTGAGAGTGATCCTTGGGGATTGTGTCACTATTTAGAATGATCTTTGGGGATTGTGTCACTATTTAGAGTGATCCTTGGGGATTGTGTCACTATTCAGAGTGAACCTTGTGGATTGTGTAACTGTTTAGAATGATCCTTGGGCATTGTGTCACAATTTAGAATGATCCTTGCGGATTGAGTCACTATTTGGAGTGATCCCTGGGGATTGTGTCACTATTTACAGTGAACCTTGGGAATTGTGTCACTATTCAGAGTGATCCTTGGGGATTGTGTCACTATTTAGTGTGATCCTTGGGAATTGTGTCACTATTTAGAGTGATCCTTGGGGATTGTGTCACGATTTATTGTGATCCTTGGGGATTGTGTCATTATTTGGAGTGATCCTCGGGGATTTTGTCACTATTTAGAGTGATCCTTGGGGATTGTGTCATTATTCAGAGTGATCCTTTGGAACTTTGTCATTATTTATAGTGATCATTGGGGATTGTGTCACTATTGAGAGTGATCCTTGGGGATTGTGTGACTATTTAGAGAGATCCTTGGGGATTGTGTCACGATTTAGAATGATCCTTGGGGATTGTGTCTATATTTAGAGTGATCCCTGGGGATTGTGTTAGTATTCAGAGTGATCCTTGTGGATTCAGTGACTATTTGGAGTGCTCCTTGGGGATTGTGTCACTATTTTCAGTAATCCTAGGGGATTGTGTCAGTATTCAGATTCATTCCTGGGGATTGTGTCACTACTTAGAGAGATACTTGGGGACTGTGTCACTATTGAAAGTGATCCTTGTGTATTGTGTCACTGTATAGAGAGATCCGTTAGGAATGTGTCAATTTCTAGAGTGATCTTTGGGGATTGTGTCCGTATTTAGGGTGATCCTTGGGTATTGTGTTAATATTTAGAGTGATCCTTGGGGATTGTGTCACTATTTAGAGTGATCCTTGGGGATTGTGTCACTTCTTAGAGTGATCCTTGTGTATTGTGTTACTATTTAGAGTGATCCTTGGGGATTGTTTCACTATTTGGAGTGATTTTTGGGGATTGTGTCTCTATTTAGACTGATCCTTGGGGTTTGTGTCACTTTTTATAGTGATCCTTGGGCCTGTGTCACTATTTATAGTGATCCTTGGGGATTGTGTCACTATTTAGAGTGATCCTTGGGGATTGTGTCACTATTTAGAGTCATCCTTGGGGATTGTGTCACCATTTAGAGTGATCCTTGGGGATTGTGTCACTATTTGGAGTGACCCTTGGGGATTGTGTCAGTATTTAGAGTGATCCTTGGGGATTGTGTCACTATTTAGAGTGATCTTTGGGTCTGTGTCACTCTTTAGAGTGATCCTTGGGGATTGTGTCACTATTTAGAGTGATCCTTGGGGATTGTGTCACTATTGAGAGTGATCCTTGGGGATTGTATCACTATTTAGAGAGATCCTTGGGGATTGTGTCACGATTGAGAGTGATCCTTAGGAATTGTGTCACTATTGAGAGTGATCCTTGGGGATTGTGTCACTATTCAGAATGATCTTTGTGGATTGTGTAACTGTTTAGAATGATCCTTGGGGATTGTGTCACTATTTAGAATGATCCTTGCGGATTGATTCACAATTTGGAGTGATCCCTGGGGATTGTGTCACTATTTACAGTGAACCTTGGGAATTGTGTCACTATTCAGAGTGATCCTTGGGGATTGTGTCACTATTTAGAGTGATCCTTGGGGATTGTGTCACTATTTAGTGTGATCCTTGGGGATTGTGTCACTATTTAGAGTGATCCTTGGGGATTGTGTCACTATTTAGTGTGATCCTTGGGGATTGTGTCACTATTGAGAGTGATCCTTGGGGATTGTGTCACTATTTAAAATGATCCTTGTGGATTGTGTCACTATTTAGAGTGATCCTTGGGTATGTGTCATTATTTAGAGTGATCCTTGGGGATTGTGTCACTATTTAGTGTGATCCTTGGGAATTGTGTCACTATTTAGAGTGATCCTTGGGGATTGTGTCACGATTTATTGTGATCCTTGGGGATTGTGTCATTATTTGGAGTGATCCTCGGGGATTGTGTCACTATTTAGAGTGATCCTTGGGGATTGTGTCACTATTTAGAGTGATCATTGGGGATTGTGTCATTATTCAGAGTGATCCTTTGGAACTTTGTCATTATTTATGGTGATCATTGGGGATTGTGTCACTATTGAGAGTGATCCTTGGGGATTGTGTGACTATTTAGAGAGATCCTTGGGGATTGTGTCACGATTTAGAATGATCCTTGGGGATTGTGTCTATATTTAGAGTGATCCCTGGGGATTGTGTTAGTATTCAGAGTGATCCTTGTGGATTCAGTGACTATTTGGAGTGCTCCTTGGGGATTGTGTCACTATTTTCAGTAATCCTAGGGGATTGTGTCAGTATTCAGATTCATTCCTGGGGATTGTGTCACTACTTAGAGAGATACTTGGGGACTGTGTCACTATTGAAAGTGATCCTTGTGTATTGTGTCACTGTATAGAGAGATCCGTTAGGAATGTGTCAATTTCTAGAGTGATCCTTGGGGACTGTGTCACTATTGAAAGTGATCCTTGTGTATTGTGTCACTGTATAGAGAGATCCGTTAGGAATGTGTCAATTTCTAGAGTGATCCTTGGGGATTGTGTCCCTATTTAGAGTGATCCTTGGGTATTGTGTTACTATTTAGAGTGATCCTTGGGGATTGTGTCACTATTTAGAGTGATCCTTGGGGATTGTGTCACTACTTAGAGTGATCCTTGTGTATTGTGTCACTTTTTACAGTGATCCTTGGGCCTGTGTCACTATTTATAGTGATCCTTGGGGATTGTGTCACTATTTAGAGTCATCCTTGGGGATTGTGTCACCATTTAGAGTGATCCTTGGGGATTGTGTCACTATTTGGAGTGACCCTTGGGGATTGTGTCAGTATTTAGAGTGATCCTTGGGGATTGTGTCACTATTTAGAGTGATCTTTGGGTCTGTGTCACTCTTTAGAGTGATCCTTGGGGATTGTCTCACTATTTAGAGTGATCCTTGGGGATTGTGTCACTATTTACAACGATCCTTGGGAATTGTGTCACTATTTAGAGAGATCCTTGGGGATTGTTTCACTAATTAGAGTCACCCTTGAGGATGGTAGGTTTCTGAAGATTGTAGAGGAACAGAGAGATCTTGTGGTCCATATCCACAGATCTCGAAACGTTACCACTCAATTGGATAGAGCCGTGAAGAAGGCCTATAGTGTGTTAGCTTTTATTAACAGGGGGTTGGAGTTAAAGAGCCGTGGGGTTATGCTGCAACTGTACAGGACCTTGGTGAGATCACATTTGGAATATTGTATGCAGTTCCGGTCACCTCACTATAAAAAGGATGTGGAAGCGCTGGAAAGAGTGCAGAGGAGATTTACCAGGATGCTGCCTGGTTTGGAGGGTAGGTCCTATGAGGAAAGGTTGAGGGAGATAGGGCTATTCTCTCTGGAGCGGAGGAGGCTGAGGGGAGACTTAATAGAGGTTTATAAAATGATGAAGGGGATAGATAGGGTGAACGTTCAAAGACTATTTCCTCGAGTGGATGGAGCTATTACAAGGGGGCATAACTATAGGGTGCATGGTGGGAGATATAGGAAGGATATCAGAGATAGGTTATTTACGCAGAGAGTGGTCGGTGTGTGGAATGGACTGCCTGCAGTGATAGTGGAGTCAGACACTTTAGGAACATTAAAGCAGTTATTGGATAGGCACATGGAGCACACCAGGATGATAGGGAGTGGGATAGCTTCATCTTGGTTTCACATAAAGCTTGGCACAACATCGTGGGCCGAAGGGCCTGTTCTGTGCTGTACTGTTCTATGTTCTATGTCCTATAAAACTCCAATGCCCTCGACAATTGCCGCAACACATCCCTGTTTCTCTCCTCAAATCCTCTCGCTGTGAAGGCCAACATCCCATTTGCCTTTGTTACTGCCTGCTGTGCCTGCGCGCTTACTTTCAGTGACTGATGCATGAGGACACCAAGGTCTCGCTGAGTATCCAGCTCTCAATTTACATCCGTTCAAGTAATAACCTGTTTTCTTATTATTGCTGCCAATGTGGATCACCTCACACTTAGTCACATTATACTGCATCTTCCATGCGGTGCCCACAGACACATCCTATCCAAATCACGCTGAAGCATCTCTCCATCCTGCCCATTTTAACCTTCCACAACAGTTTATTTTCATACTCTGATTGTTTTCCCTTCTTAATCAATGCCTTTCTTGAATTTGGATGAGGAACCTCAATCACATCCTCCCATAGGTTGGATGTATAAACAGCGACTCTGTAACTGGGGGTGAATCCGTGCTGTTGTGTTTCACCCTTTCATCAATTCACATCTACTCTTTTGGTTTCTATCTGGCTGCTAACACGTTGCGTTTGGCGTGTCTGTGGGATCCTGCTGTGCAGGATGGCCAGCAGGATTTCTGACATGACTCTGGAACGTTAATGTTCCCCTCAAATCCACCCTAAATCCACTGCTCCTGGATATTGACCCCTCTGCTAAGAGGAAAAAGTTTCTTCTTAACTCTCCTATCTTTGTCCCTCATTATTTTGTAACCACAATGAGGTCCACGCTCCACGTTCACTGTTCTGAAGAAAACAACCCCAGCCTCACCATCCTGTCTTCACTGCAGAAACACCCCAGCCCAGGAAACATCCCGGTGAATCCCTCTTCCGTCCCTCGCTGGGAAATCACATCCTTCTTCTAGTGAGGCCACTGGTACTCCTCACAGTCCTCCAGCTGAGGCTCAATGAGGGTTTTATACAGCTCCATCACAACCTGCCTGCTCCTATCTCCTACACCTCGGCTAATAAAGACAACTGTCATGTCTGCCTTCTTAACCATCACAGCATCAGAAGTTAACCACAGGATTGGAAAGCAGCAGATGGTTTCTGTTATTATTGTGTTTAAATCAGGAAAGAAACAACATTCCAAAGATCAATGGTCCAGTCTCAACATCAACAGTCTGAACATGAAGAATTGAAACAACTCCAAAAGAGTCAAACAAATCAAGTAACACAGGCTGTGATAAAGAGAGCTCAGCACATATTCACTGGGAGGTTGAGTTCTTCGTATAAAAGTCCGTTCCCTGGGGGGGTTCGACCTCTTTGTTTGACTGGAACATAAAAAGCCGGCCGCACTCTACAGCGGGCAGCGTCGGGAGCGGGCAGTGGACTGAGTGGGAAGCAGAGTGAGAGCTGGAAGGGCTTTGGCTCGCAGGGCTTAGGCGGAAGCGGGCGACACAGGACAGGTTAAAATTCATTCTGTTACCCTTCAATTTTGAATCCTTGTTCTTTCCCAGTGCACTCTGAGGAAGGGGAAAAAGGGTTCAGTGTTCCATTGGAGCAATTCTTTTTCTTTGTAGCAGTAAGTTATATGGAGGGGATGGAAGTGAAGGCAGTGCAATGTTCCTCCTGCAGAATGTTTGAGGTGAGGGACACCGTCAGTGTCCCTGCTGATTACACCTGTGGGAGGTGCACCCATCTGCAGCTCCTCCAAGACCGCGTTAGGGAGCTGGAGTTGGATGAGCTTAGGGTCATCAGGGAGGCAGAGAGGGCCATAGACACAAGCTTCAGGGATATAGTTGCTCCAGGGAATGAAAATAGATGGGTGACAGTGAGAGGGGCTGGGAGGAAGCAGTCGGTGCGGGGATCCCCTGTGGTCGTTCCCCTTGGCAACAAGTATTCCACTTTGGATACAGGTGAGGAGGGCGACCTACCAGTGGTGAGCCGCAGTGACCAGATCGCCAGCGCTGAGTCCGTCCCTGTGGCTCAGAAGGGAAAGGGGGAGAGCGGTAGAGCTATAGTTATTGGGGACTCGTTTGTTCGAGGGATAGATAGGAGGTTCTGTGGCAACAAGAGTGACTCACGGATGGTATGTTGCCTCCCGGATGCCAGGGTCCGTGACATCTCCAACCGTGTCTTCAGGATTCCAAAGGGGGAGGGGGAACAGTCACAAGTCGTGGTGCACGTCGGCACCAAAGACATAGGTAAGAGAGGGGACGGGGACTTAAAACAGGAATTCAGGGAGCTAGGGTGGAAGCTGAGAGCCAGGACAAAACAGGTTGTCATCTCTGGTATGTTGCCGGTGCCACGGGATAGCGAGTTGAGGAACAGGGAGAGAGTGCAGTTAAACACATGGATGCAGGGATGGTGTAGGAGGGAGGGTTTCAGCCATGTGGATAATTGGAACACTTTCTGGGGAAGGTGGGACCTGTACCAACAGGACGGGGTGCACCTGAACCAGAGGGGCACCAATATCCTGGGAGGGAAATTTGCTACGGCTCTTCGGGGGGGTTTAAACTAATTTTTCAGGGGGATGGGAAAAGGAGTTGTAGTCCAGAGGTCAGTGAGTGCAGTGCGGTACTGGGAAGGGTATCATGGTCAAAGGTGGGTCCAAGCAGACAAGAAGGTGGGTTGAAGTGTGTCTACTTCAATGCAAGGAGCATCCGAAATAAGGTAGGTGAACTTGGGGCGTGGATTGGTACTTGGGACTACGATGTTGTGGCCATTACGGAGACATGGGTAGAACAAGGACAGGAATGGTTGTTGGAAGTTCCGGGGTATAGATGTTTCAGTAAGTGTAGGGTAGCTGGTAAAAGAGGTGGAGGAGTGGCATTGTTAATCAAGGAGAGTGTAACGGCTGCAGAAATGCATTTTGAAGGGGATCTGCCTACAGAGGTAATATGGGCTGAGGTTAGGAATAGGAAAGGAGTGGTCACGTTGTTAGGAGTTTACTATAGGCCCCCAATAGTAATAGAGATGTGGAGCAAGAAATTGCTAAGCAGATTATGGATAGGTGTGGAGGTCACAGGGTAGTTGTCATGGGGGACTTTAACCTTCCAAATATTGATTGGAACCTTTATAGGTCGAATAGTTCGGATGGGGCAGTTTTTGTGCAGTGTGTGCAGGAGGGGTTCCTGACACAATATGTGGATAGGCCGACAAGCGGTGGGGCCACATTGGATTTGGTACTGGGAAATGAACCGGGACAAGTGTTGGTTTGGTTCTGGGAGAGCACTTTGGATATCGTGACCACAATTCGGTGTCTTTTGTTATTGCAATGGAGATGGTGAGGGCCGTACGGAAGGGCATTGTTTACAATTGGGGGAGAGGTAATTATGATGCAATCAGGCGGGAATTAGGAAGCATAGGATGGGAACAAAAATTGTCAGGCAAAGGCACTAATGATAAGTGGAACTTTTTCAAGGAACAAATACTGCGTGTCCTTGATAGGTATGTCCCTGCCAGGCAGAGAGGAAATGGCCGAGTGAGGGAACCATGGTTCACAGAAGAGGTGGAATGTCTTGTCAAGAGGAAGAAGGAAGCGTATGTTAGGTTGAGAAAACAAGGTTCAGTTGGCTCGATGGAGGGTTACAAGTTAGCAAGAAATGAGCTGAAAAAGGGGCTTAGGAGAGCTAGGAGGGGGCATGAGAAGTCCGTGGTGGGTCGGATCAAGGAAAACCCCAAGGCTTTTTACTCTTATGTGAGGAATAAAAGAATGACCAGGGTGAGGTTGGGGCCGGTCAAGGACGGTCGTGGGAATTTGTGCATGGAGTCAGAAGAGATAGGAGAGGTGATGAATGAATACTTTTCTTCGGTGTTCACCAAGGAGAGGGGCCATGTTTTTGAGGAAGAAAGGGTGTCACAGGCTGATAGGCTGGAGGAAGTAGATGTTCGGAGGGAAGATGTACTAGCAATTTTGAATAAACTGAAAGTTGATAAGTCCCCTGGGCCTGATGAAATATATCCTAGGATTCTTTGGGAGGCAAGGGATGAGATAGCAGAGCCTTTGGCATTGATCTTTGGGTCCTCACTGTCCACGGGGGTGGTGCCAGAGGACTGGAGAATGGCGAATGTTGTTCCTCTTTTTTAGAAAGGGAATAGAAATGACCCTGGTAATTATAGACCGGTTAGTCTTACTTTGGTGGTCGGTAAGTTGATGGAAAAGGTCCTTAGGAATAGGATTTACGACCATTTAGAAAGATGCAGCTTAATCCGGGATAGTCAGCATGGATTTGTGAAGGGCAAGTCTTGCCTCACAAATTTGATAGAATTTTTTGAGGAGGTAACTAAGTGTGTTGATGAAGGTAGTGCAGTTGATGTCATATCCAAGGATTTGTGTAAGGCTTTTGATAAAGTCCTCCACGGTCGGCTGATGAAGAAAGTAAGGATGTGTGGGATAGAGGGAAGTTTGGCCGATTGGATAGGTAACTGGCTATCTCACAGAAGACAGAGGGTGGTGGTGGATGGAAAATTTTCGGACTGGAAACCGGTGACCAGCGGAGTGCCACAGGGATCAGTGCTTGGTCCTCTGCTATTTGTAATTTTTATAAATGACTTGGAGGAGGGGGGCTGAAGGGTGGATCAGTAAATTTGCTAATGACACCAAGATTGGTGGAGTAGTGGATGAGTTCTATGTTCTAAGATCATTCTTGACAGATTTAGTTGAATTATTTGAGTAATAATCTGGAATAATCGATGAGATTAATATGATTCATGTCAGACACCTTGAGTTTCTAAATTTCTGAAGTAAGTTAACACTTAACAGAGTGGTGAGTAATCTCAGAGCAAGTGGAGTAAGAGAACATGCACCAGAGTGGACAACAAGTTGGCTCCAAAGACAGAACACAGTGAATCGGAGTTAATGGGATTTACTCTGATTGCTGCTGTGGCTGAATGGAGTTTTAACTTTTAACATCCTGAAAGATCTTCAATCCAGCAAACCTGGCTTCTTGGTTAAAGTTGTTTTTTTCACTATGTTGAATTTCCTTGTGGTCAGCGGCCTGGAATTTGACAAAGGACAGAAGGTGTCACATTCAACAGCTTGTCCCTGGCAGGGATGAGGTCTGATGTGGAGATGCCGGCGTTGGACTGGGGTAAACACAGTAAGAAGTTTAACAACACCAGGTTAAAGTCCAACAGGGATGAGGTCTGTACAGACTTCTGGGAGACACTCTTCCTCATATGGCCATTGGAATGCAAACAATATGCACTGAGATGATGAGGCCTCAAGTGACCAATGATGCTATTCTGGTTGGATATGTTGGTCCTAATCGAACGATGCAATTGGGGTTCAGATTAATGAATGGGCTGGTTACCAAGGAACGTTTGGAATTTTAACTCTGCTAACACAAATAGCTTGTTCAGAAAGGCAGTGTGAAGAACCCGGGAACCAAGCTCACAAGGAGAGACAACGTCTGGAAGGAGCAGAGAACAAGTGACTGATTCTATTTAACAACAAAATCCTGACCAGGTTTTAATTCCAAGTGGAAATCAACCTTAAGTTAGGTTAAGTAACAGATAATGAGAATTTGGTTTATGTATTGCAAGTATTTGCTGTTGTTTAAGTAGCTATAGAATAAAGGACATTGTGTTTAAGTATTTAAAGTCGACTTTATGTCTTTATTCGCGACAGAGGGTAAAACACACAGGTTTGGACAACACTGGAAGGTGAGAAGTGGTTTTCCACAAGGATCAGCGCTGGGATCAATGTCTTTCACCATTTACATCAACAATATGGGATCAGGAAACACAATTATAACTTCAATATTTATGAAATAATCCAAATTGAGAATGAGAATAACCATCGTGGAAGAATGCAACTAAATACAATAACACAACAATAATAAATTATAAGCATGTAAATTGGATATTCGAATTGGAAATAAATTCCATGAAACTCAGTCATCAGAACATTATGTTTCCGAACCATATAGAAATCAAAAGTGTCTGAATTATTTCCAGGAGTTTAAGGATTCAGGGATCAAATTGACAGAAAGTTCGAGGCAGCAACACAGCTTCAAAGGAACCATATCAATCAGGAAAGAAAATCAGTGGAGTTCATTTCTAGATTCATACAAATGTGGACAACTTACAATTGTTTTTGGAAAAAGCAGAGAATTCTGCTGGGTTTTTGTGTTGTTTAAATGTCAGGAATTAGCTGACGCTTGTTCCTTTTCAATAGAAGACAGAGCTATCGAGATATTTCACATCATTCACTGACAAAGAAACATTAAAAACTAAAACTAAATCAAACTTCTCCTGTTTTTAAACTCTTCCAAAATCAAAGATGGAGGCAGCTCCATGAGATGGAGATTTCACTCACAATGTACAAGATTTCACTCAACCCAATAGTTTCATTGATCAGTGTGCCCTTGAGTTCCTTACGGAAGTATTTCTATTCATGAAAACGATTAAAATGGATGAGCATAAATTGCAAAATTCCAAGAATCAAAAATCTGGAACTACTTAATTTCCAAAATAATATTCCATCCCTCAATCTACTGCAGCTCAACAACAATGGGACTTCTCAGAAAATTCAGACCCTGCAGCAGATCCAAACACATCACCTCTTAGTGGGAGCGAGGGGCGGGGGGGGGGGGGCGGGGGAGGGGGCCAGGGAGGGAGAGAGGGCGCGAGGGAGGGAGAGAGGGGGCGAGGGTGGGAAGAAAAAGGGCAAGGCTGGGAGAGCCGTGGCGACTAAGGGAGAGTCACAGAATTGAAGAGGTTTACAGCATGGAAACAGGCCTTTCCGACCAACTTGTCCATGCCGCCCTTCTTTTTAAACCCCGAGATCTCTTTGTTCTGTAACTCTCCCCAACGCTCTGCCATTAACTGAATAAGTCCTGCCCTGGTACAATCTACCAAAATGCATCACCTTACATTGATCTAAATTCAACTCCATCTGCGATTTGTCAGCTCACTGGCCCAATTGACCAAGATCCCGTTGCAATCCGAGGTAACCTTCTTCACTGTCCACTCTGCCACCAATCTTGGTGTCATCTGCAAACTTACCAACCATGCCTCCCTATCTTCTCATCTAAATCGTTAATATAAATGACAAATAACAGTGGACCCAGCACCAATCCCCGAGGCACTCCGCTGGTCACAGGCCTCCAGTTTCAAAACCAAACCTTTACAACCACCCTCTGTCTTCTGTCATCAAGCCAATTTTGTTTCCATTTAGCTACCTCAGCCTGGATCCCGTGAGATTTAACATTACTCAACAACTTACCATGAGGTACCTTGTCAAAGGCCTTGCGAAAGTCCATGTAGACAACATCAACTGCACTGCCCTCATCTACCTCCTTGGTTACCCTTTCAAAAAACTCAATCAAATTTGTGAGACATGATTTTCCACTCGCAAAGCCATGCTGACTGTTCCTAATCAGTCCATGCGTCTCTAAATGCCTATAGATCCTGTCTCTCAAAATACCTTCCAAAAACTGACCCACCACAGATGTGAGGCTCACCGGCCTGTAGCACCCAGGCTTTTCCCTGCAGCCCTTTTTAAACAAAGGCACAACATTTGCCACCCTCCAATCTTCAGGCATCTCACATGTGATTATCAATTATTCAAATGTCTCTGCTCGGGGAACCGCATTTTCCTCCCTAGCCTCCCACAACGTCCTGGGATACACTTCATCAGGGAATTTATCTACCTTGATGTGCTTTAAGACTTCTAGCACCTCCTTCTCCGTTATATGTACACTCCTCAAGACTTCACTATTTATTTCCCCAAGTTCCCTCACATCCATACTTTTCTCAAAAGTGAATAATGATGAGGAATATTCATTTAGGATCTCCCCAACTCTTGTGGATCCGCAGATAGATGACCCTGTTGATCTTCGTGAGACACAACTCTCTCCCTAGTTACTCTTTTGGTCTTTATGTATTTGTAGAAGCTCTTTGGATTCTCCTTTGACTTGTCTGCCGAAACAATCTTGTGTACCCTTTTTGCCCCCCTGATTTCTCTCAACTCTACTCCTAAACCCCTATACTATTCAAGGGATTCACTTGATCCCAGCTGCCTGTGCATGTCATGGTCTCCTTCTTCTTCTTGACCAGGACTTCAAGAACCCCAGTCATCCAGGGTTCCCTACTTCTACCAGCCTTGCCCTTCACTCCAAGAGGAATGTGCTTACCCTGAACCCTGGTTAACACACATTTGAAAGCCTGCCACTTATCAGACACCCCTTTGCCTTCCCGCAGACTCCCCCAATTAACTGTTGAAAGATCCCGCCTGATACCATCAAAATTGGCCTTGCCCCAATTTAGAAGTTTAAACTTTGGGCCAGACCTATCATTCCCCATAGCTATCTTAAAACTAATGGAATTATGGTCACTGGTCCCAAAGTGATCCCTCACTAACACTTCTGTCACCTGCCTTTCCTTATTTCCCAGGGGGTGAGGGAGGGAGAGAGGGAGAGTTGGGGAGAGGGATTGACAGTTGTGGAGACAGGTGTTTGTGGAATCCAGGGGAGTTAACAGAACGCAACTGGGGAGAATACAGGTCAGTTTTAATTTAATCTGAATCAATGAAGTGTTAACAGACTTATGGGCAGTTTTGAAGACAGTCACAATCGATATACAGTCCACAGTGAGATTGGTAACACATCCCTTTTCTCTCTCCACTCCCTCATGTTGTGGGGACTCGCTGCAAGTATTTTACTGGTTTGCATGGCTTTCAGAATTTCTGTAATCGAGGAACACAACCAACAGTGTGTGTGAGACAGAGAGAGTTTGAGAGATTTAGAGAGAGAAAGAAAGAGAGAGGGAGAGATTGAGAGAGACTCAGAGAGTGGGTGAGAGTTCTGCAGTATTTCATGCTTCTCGCTGGGACGGAGATGGACAAATTGAGCAAGTGAGGAACAGAGAGAGTCACAGAGAGACGGGGAGATATTGACCAATTTAAACATTATTGTGGATTTGCAATGGACCGCAGGCTGTTTGAGATTCAGAAACAAGGATATTAAGCTGGAACATTACGGCAAATTGGCACTTATTAAAACATGAACACAAAAAAACACTCAGACACAGAGAGGCACACACAGACAGAGGCATGCAAACATGTAGGCAGAGACACAAAGAGTGACTGATTAACACTTAGATTTCTAACAATAAATGCCCTGATTCAACTGTCACTGGATGGTGGGGTTAACCCAGCAAACCCACATAGCTGGGTCAGGATCAGAACTCACCTTCTGCACTCACTGAAACGCTCCTGTATCACCTGCCTTATTGCAATGGGATGCCGCGTTTGGGAGCAGGACAGGGACATGGGGTGTGGACAACTGCACATGTGGAGGATAAGGACGAGGCATCTATCAGAGAATCCACACAAACCAGGGAGAAACAAACAAGGAAACACATGCTGAAACTGAGAGATTGCTGTGTGGAAAGATTTAGAAATTGTTGGGAACATTGACCCAGTGAAATGTTGCCAATGTGATCAGAATAGATACGGTAAAATCTTTCTGCAGCATTAAGGCACGCAGTGTACTGAGTGGAACAATATTGTAGCATTCCAAAATAAACTACATTGGGCTTTGCACTGTCTGAATGCACCTGCTATTGGTCTGTGGCTCTGCAATTTCCTCACTGACAAAAACAGGAATACAGTCTGTTTCAATGATTCGAGCTTTCAACATGAGGTGGCTTTGGATGTCAAGGAGAATATAGAACATAGAACATAGAACATAGAACATTACAGCGCAGAACAGGCCCTTCGGCCCACGATGTTGCACCGACCAGTTAAAAAAAAAACTGTGACCCTCCAACCTAAACCAATTTCTTTTCGTCCATGAACCTATCTACGGATCTCTTAAACGCCCCCAAACTAGGCGCATTTACTACTGATGCTGGCAGGGCATTCCAATCCCTCACCACCCTCTGGGTAAAGAACCTACCCCTGACATCGGTTCTATAACTACCCCCCCTCAATTTAAAGCCATGCCCCCTCGTGCTGGATTTCTCCATCAGAGGAAAAAGGCTATCACTATCCACCCTATCTAAACCTCTAATCATCTTATATGTTTCAATAAGATCCCCTCTTAGCCGCCGCCTTTCCAGCGAAAACAATCCCAAATCCCTCAGCCTCTCCTCATAGGATCTCCCCTCCATACCAGGCAACATCCTGGTAAACCTCCTCTGCACCCTCTCCAAAGCCTCCACATCCTTCCTGTAATGTGGGGACCAGAACTGCACACAGTACTCCAAGTGCGGCCGCACCAGAGTTGTGTACAGTTGCAACATAACGCTACGACTCCTAAATTCAATCCCCCTACCAATAAACGCCAAGACACCATATGCCTTCTTAACAACCTTATCTACTTGATTCCCAACTTTCAGGGATCTATGCACACATACACCTAGATCCCTCTGCTCCTCCACACTATTCAAAGTCCTCCCGTTAGCCCTATACTCAACACATCTGTTATTCCTACCAAAGTGAATTACCTCACACTTCTCCGCATTAAACTCCATCCGCCACCTCTCGGCCCAACTTTGCAACCTGTCTAAGTCTTCCTGCAAACTACGACACCCTTCCTCACTGTCTACCACACCACCGACTTTGGTGTCATCAGCAAATTTGCTAATCCACCCAACTATACCCTCATCCAGATCATTAATAAATATTACAAACAGCAGTGGCCCCAAAACAGATCCCTGAGGTACACCACTTGTAACCGCACTCCATGATGAATATTTACTATCAACCACCACCCTCTGTTTCCTATCCGCTAGCCAATTCCTGATCCAATTTCCTAGATCACCCCCAATCCCATACATCTGCATTTTCTGCAGAAGCCTACCATGGTGAACCTTATCAAACGCCTTACTAAAATCCATATATACCACGTCCACTGCCCTGCCCCCATCCACCTCCTTGGTCACTTTCTCAAAAAACTCAATAAGGTTAGTAAGGCACGACCTACCTGCCACAAAACCATGCTGACTATCACCTATCAATTCATTACTCTCCAAATAACTATAAATCCTATCCCTTATAATTTTTTCCAACATCTTGCCGACAACAGAAGTGAGACTCACCGGTCTATAATTCCCGGGGAAGTCTCTGTTCCCCTTCTTAAACAATGGGACAACATTCGCTAACCTCCAATCTTCTGGTACTATACCAGAGGCCAACGACGACCTGAAGATCAGAGCCAGAGGCTCTGCAATCACTTCTCTTGCCTCCCAGAGAATCCTTGGATAAATCCCATCCGGACCAGGGGATTTATCTATTTTCAGACCCTCCAGAATATCCTGCACATCCTCCTTATCAACTGTAATACTGTCTATTCTACTCCCTTGCAACCCAGTGTCCTCCTCAGCTATATTCATGTCCCCTTGCGTGAACACCGAAGAGAAATATTGGTTCAATGCTTCACCAATCTCCTCCGGTTCCACACATAACTTCCCTCTGCCATCTATAACTGGCCCTAAACTTGCCCTAACCAACCTTCTGTTCTTGACATACCTATAGAACGCCTTAGGATTCTCTTTAACCCTATCCGCCAAAGTCTTCTCATGTCCCCTTTTAGCCCTTCTAAGCTCGCTCTTCAACTCCCTCTTAGCCAATCTAAAGCTTTCTAGTGCACTACCCGAGTGCTCACGTCTCATCCGAACATAAGCCTCCTTTTTCTTTTTAACCAACAAAGAAACTTTTTTGGTGCACCACGGTTCCCTAGCAGGAGAAGGCAAGGAAGGGAAGCTTCTGTTAGATTCTGAAATCTCCCACTCAGCACAAGATAGGCACACAATCACACTCAGCCACATACTCACGCTCAGACTGTGCTGCAGGCAAAGATTATGAAGGGAAATTGCCAAAAGCTTTTGATGGGGACAGTGTAGAGGAAGCTTTACTCTGTATCTAACCCCGTGCTGTACCTGTCCTGGGTGTGTTTGATGGGGACAATGTAGAGGAAGCTTTACTCTGTATCTAACCCCGTGCTGTATCTGTCCTGGGAGTCTTTGATGGGGGACAGTGGAGAGGGAGCTTTATTCTGTACCTAAACCCATGCTGTACCTATCCTGGGAGTTTTTGATGGGGACAGTGTAGATGGAGCTTTACTCTGTACCTAACCCCGTGCTGCACCTGTCCTGAGATTGTTTGATGGGGGACAGTGTAGAGGGAGCCTTACTCTGTATCTAACCCCGTGCTGTACCTGTCCTGGGAGTGTTTGATGGGGACAGTGTGGATGGAGCTTTACTTTGGACCTAAACGCGTGCTGTACCTCTCCTGAGAATGTTAGATGGGGACAGTGTAGAGGGAGCTTTACTCTGTATCTAACCCCGTGCTGTACCTGTCCAGGGTGTGCTTGATGGGGACAGTGTAGAGGGAGCTTTACTCTGCATCAAACTCCGTGCTGTACCTGCCCTGGGAGTGTTTGATGGGGACAGTGTAGAGGGAGCTTTACTCTGCATCAAACCCCGTGCTGTACCTGCCATGGGAGTGTTTGATGGGGACAGTGTAGAGGGAGCTTTACTCTGTATCTATCCCCATGCTGTAGCTGTCCTGGGAGTATTTGATGGGGGGCAATGTAGAGGGAGCTTGGCTCTATACCGATCCCCATGCTGTCCCTGTCAGGGAATGGTGGCTGATCAAAGAGGGCCTGGTGGACTGAAGTGCATTTGCTTCAATGCGAAAAGTTTTGCAGGTGAGACAGATGAACTTCGAGCTTGGATTATTATTTGGAACTTTGATGTTGTTGCCATTCCAGAGACTTGGTTAAGGGAAGGACAGGATTGACGATTTGACATTCGCGGATACAGATGCTTAAGGCTGGACAGAGGGGCATGTAAAAGGGGTGGTGGAGTTGCACTACTGGTTAGAACAAAGAACAGTACAGCACAGGAAACAGGCCCTTCGGCCCTCCAAGCCTGTGCCGCTCCTTGGTCCAACTAGACCAATCGTTTGTATCCCTCCATTCCCAGGCTGCTCATGTGACTATCCAGGTAAGTCTTAAACGATGTCAGCGTGCCTGCCTCCACCACCCTACTTGGCAGCGCATTCCAGGCCCCCACCACCCTCTGTGTAAAAAACGTCCCTCTGATATCTGAGTCATACTTCGCCCCTCTCAGCTTGAGCCCGTGACCCCTCGTGATCGTCACCTCCGACCTGGGAAAAAGCTTAAGGGGAATGTCGCAGCTGTAGTGCAGGAGGACAACTCGGAGTGCTCAGACAGCGAAACAATGTGGGAAGAGCTCAGGAATAGGAAGAGTGTAATTACAATGTTGGGAGTTTCCTACACGCTCCCCAAGGGCCTGCGGGAGATAGAGGAACAGATATGGAGGCAGATTTCGGCAAGGTGTAAAAGTAACAGGGTTGTTGTGATGGGTGATTTTAACTTCACCTGTATTACCATGACTCACTTCGTCCTGGGGTAATGGGGCAGAGTTTGTAAGGACCATCCAGGAGGGCTTCATCAAACAGTATGTAGATAGTCCAACTAGAGAAGGGGCCATACTAGACCTGCTATTGGGGAATGAGTCCAGCCAGGTGGCCGAGGTTTCAGCAGGGGAGCAGATCAGGAACAGTGACCACAACAGTAAGCTTCAAGGTACTGATGGATAGAGATAAGTGTAGTCCTCAAGTGAAGATGCTAAATTGGAAGAAGTCTTATTACAACAGTGTTTGGCAGGAACTGAAGGATGTAGATTGGGGGCAGATGTTTGAGGGCAAATCAACGTCTGGCATTTTGGGAGATCGAATGTAAGGGGGAGCCATACAATAAATGGCAGAACCATCAGGAGTCTCGACACACAGAGGGACCTGGGTGGACAAGTCCACAGATCCTTAAAGGTGGCAGCACAGGTGGAGAGGGTGGTCAAGAAGGTATATGGCATGCTTGCCTTTATTGGACGGGGCATAGAATGTAAAAGTTGGCATATGATGTTGCAGCTGTATAGAACGTTGGTTCGGCCACATTTGGAATACTGCGTCCAGTTCTGGTCGCCACACTACCAGAAGGACGTGGAGGCTTTGGAGAGAGTACAGAGAGTACTCGGATGTTGCCTGGTATGGAGGGTCTTAGCTATGAGGAGAGATTGGGTAAACTTCAGATAGCTGAAGAAATAGTGGAGGCGTTAGTTATGATCTTTAAAAAGTCACTGGAGTCAGGGAAAGTCCCAGAGGATTGGAAAATCGCTGTTGTAACCCCACTGTTCAAGAAGGGAACAAGAAAAAAGATGGAAAATTATAGGCCAATTAGCCTAACCTCAGTTGTTGGCAAAATTCTCGAATCCATCGTTAAGGATGAGATTTCTAAATTCTTGGAAGTGCAGGGTCGGATTAAGACAAGTCAGCATGGATTTAGTAAGGGGAGGTCGTGCCTGACAAACCTGTTAGAGTTCTTTGAAGAGATAACAAATAGGTTAGACCAAGGAGAGCCAATGGATGTTATCTATCTTGACTTCCAAAAGGCCTTTGACAAGGTGCCTCACGGGAGACTGCTGAGTAAAATAAGGGCCCATGGTATTCGAGGCAAGGTACTAACATGGATTGACGATTGGCTGTCAGACAGAAGGCAGAGAGTTGGGATAAAAGGTTCTTTCTCAGAATGGCAACCGGTGACAAGTGGTGTCCCGCAGGGTTCAGTGTTGGGGCCACAGCTGTTCTCTTTATATATTAACGATCTAGATGACGGGACTGGGGGCATTCTGGCCAAGTTTGCCGATGATACAAAGATAGGTGGAGGGGCAGGTAGTATTGAGGAGGTGGGGAGGCTGCAGAAAGAGTTAGACAGTTTAGGAGAGTGGTCCAAGAAGTGGCTGATGAAATTCAACGTGGGCAAGTGCGAGGTCGTACACTTTGGAAAAAAGAATAGAGGCATGGACTATTTTCTAAACGGTGACAAAATTCATAATGCTAAAGTGCAAAGGGACTTGGGAGTCCTAGTCCAGGATTCTCTAAAGGTAAACTTGCAGGTTGAGTCCGTAATTAAGAAAGCAAATGTAATGTTGTCATTTATCTCAAGAGGCTTGGAATACAAAAGCAGGGATGTACTTCTGAGGCTTTATAAAGCACTGGTTAGGCCCCATTTGGAGTACTGTGAGCAATTTTGGGCCCCACACCTCAGGAAGGACATACTGGCACTGGAGCGGGTCCAGCGGAGATTCACACGGATGATCCCAGGAATGGTAGGCCTGACATACGATGAACGTCTGAGGATCGTGGGATTATATTCATTGGAGTTTAGGAGGTTGAGGGGAGATCTGATAGAAACTTACAAGATAATGAACGGCTTAGATAGGATGGATGTAGGGAAGTTGTTTCCATTAACAGGGGAGACTAGGACGCGGGGGCACAGCCTTAGAATAAAAGGGAGTCACTTTAGAACAGAGATGAGGAGAAATTTCTTCAGCCAGAGAGTGGTGGGTCTGTGGAATTCATTGCCACAGAGGGCTGTGGAGGCCGAGACGTTGAGCGTCTTCAAGACAGAAATTGATAAATTCTTGATTTCTCGAGGAATTAAGGGCTATGGGGAGAGAGCGGGTAAATGGAGTTGAAATCAACCATGATTGAATGGTGGAGTGGACTCGATGGGCCGAATGGCCTTACTTCCGCTCCTATGTCTTATGGTCTAAACTGGGGTTGTTCTCCCTGGAAAGACAGAGGATGAGGGGCGACCTAATAGAGGTGTATGAAATTACGAAGGGCATAGATAGGGTGAACAGTGGGAAGCTTTTTCCCAGGTCGGAGGTGACGAACACAAGGGATCACGGGTTCAAGGTGAGGGGGGCAAGGTTCAACACAGATGTCAGGGGGACGTATTTTACACAGAGGGTGGTGGGGGCCTGGAATGCACTGCCAAGCAAGGTGATTGAGGCGGACACGCTGGGATTATTTAAGACTTATCTAGATAGCCACATGAACAGACTGGGAGTAGAGGGATGCAACCGAATGGTCTAGTTGGGCACATGAGCGGCGCAGGCTTGGAGGGCCGATGGGCCTGTTCCTGTGCTGTTCTGTTCTTTGTTCATGTGGGTGACATTGAAGTGTAAGTTGATAGGAATTGAGCACCGACACATTCCTGTAAAGATGAAGGATCAATATTGCACGTTTCGGGAACTTTCCGTAATGGGAGACATTTTGAGCCTCGTCATTGGGAAAAAGGAAGCATTTGTCAAGGTTAGGAGGCTGGAAACACACGGAGCAAATGTGGAATACAAGGAAAGCAGAAAGAAACTGAAGCAAGGAGTCAGGAGGGATTAAACGGATCATGAAAACTCATTGGCCTGCAGGATTCAGGAAAAACCCAATGTTTATATAATATATATATATATATATATAAATCCATACGTGGAGCCGGACGAAATGGGTGAGGTGTTAAATGAATACTTTGCGTCAGTATCCACCAAAGAAAAGGGCTTGGTGGATGATGAGTCTGGGAAAGGGTGTGTCGGTAGTTGGAGTCATGTTGAGATCAAAAAGGAGGAAATATTGCAGGTCTTGAAAACATTCAGGTAGACAAGTCCCCAGGGCCTGATAGGATCTACCCCAGAATACTGAGAGAGGCAAGGGAGGAGGCTGGGGCCTTGAGAGAAATCTTTGTATCCTCACTGGCTGCAGGGGAAGTCCCAGAAAATTGGAGAATAGCCAATGTTGTTCCTTTGTTTAAGAAGGGTAGCAAGGATAATCCAGGTAATTACAGTCAGATGACCATTATGTCAGTGGTAGAGAAATTATTGGAGAGGATTCTTCGAGACAGTTTTACTGCCAATTGGAAATAAGTGGACGTATTAGCGACGGGCAAGATGGTTTTCTGAAGGAAAGGTCGAGCCACAAGATCTTGATGTAGTTTTTCGAGCAAGTGACGAAGATGATAGATAAGGCAAAGGCTGTGGATGTTGTGGACATGGACTTCAGTCAAGGCTTTGACAAGATACCTCATGCTGGAATGGCAAAAGAAAGGTGAAGTCACACGGAATCGGAGGAGAGCTGGCAAGATGGATACAGAATTGTCTTGGCCATAGAAGGCAGGGTGTAAGAGTAGGTGGCGGCTTTTCTGATTGGAAGGCTGTGACTAGCGGTGTTACACAGTTCTGGGACCTTTGTTCTTCGTTGTATATTGCAAATGATTTGGAGGAAAATGCAGCTGGTCTGATTGGTAAGTTCGCAGACGACGCAGAAATTGGTGGAGTTGCAGGAGTGAAGAGGATTGTCAGAGGATTCAGCAGGATATAGACTGGTTGGAAACTTTGGTGGAAAAATGGCAGATGGAGTTTCATCCACATAAATGTGAGGTGATGCAATTTGGAAGGTTTAATACATGTAGGAATTATACAGTTTACGAAATAACCATTGAGGAGTATTGACAGCAGAGAGACCTGGGCGTATATATCCCCCGATCAATGAAAGTGGTAACACAGGTGGATAAGGTAGTCAAGAAGGCAGACGGCAAGCTCGCCTTCATCGGTCGGGGCATTGAGTTTACAAATTGGCAGGTCATGCTGCAGCTGTACAGAAACTTAGTTCGGTCACATTTAAAATATTGATGTAGAATTCTGGTTGCCACACCACAGAAGGGTGTGGATGCTGTGGAGAGGGTACAGAAGAGGTTTACCTGAATGTTGGCTGCTCTGGATGGTATTAGCTGTGAGGAGAGATTGGATGAACTCGGTTTGTTTTCACTGGAACAACGGAGGTTGAGGGGCGACCTGATAGAGGTTTACAAGATTATGAGTGTCATGGATCGAGTGGAGAGTCAGATGCCCTTTCTGAGGGTAGAGACGGCAAGTACGAGAGGACAGAGGTTTAAGGTGCATTCTTGTTTTTCCCAAGAGTAAAAAAAATGCCAGTCAAGATGTTGGAATGCTCCTCCTGCAGGATGTGGGAGGTCAGGGAGACCTCCGGTATCCCTGACGACAGCACCTGCAAAATATGCATTCAGCTGCAGCTGCTAGCAAAGCGGGAACTGGAGAAGGAGCTTGATGACCTCCATCTAATTCGGGAGAATAAGGAGTTTATAGACAGTAGCTTTAGGGAGAGAGTTACACCGAAGCAGCAGAGCACAGGAAATTGGGTTACTGTAAGGAGAGGAAATGGCAGTGTGAAAGGACAGGCAGAGCAGGGTTCCCCTGTGGCCATACCCCTCCACAACAGGTATACTGAATTGGATACTGTTGTGGGAGATCCTTTACCTGGGACAAGCTGCAACAGCCGGAACTCTGATACTGAGTCTGGTTCGACAGCGCAAAAGGGTGGGATGAAGAAGAGGAGAGCAGTAGTGATAGGGGACTCAATGGTCAGAGGTACGGACAGGAGGTTCTGTGGTCAGGACAGAGACTCCCGCATGGTTTGTTGCCTCCCAGGTGCCAAGGTCAGCGATGTCTCTGATCGCGTGCACAGCGTTCTAAAGTGGGAAGGTGATCAGCCAGATGTCGTGGTACACGTCGGTACCAATGACGTGGGAAGGAAGAGTGAGGAGGTCCTAAAGAGTGAGTACAAAGAGCTTGGAAGGAAGTTAAAAAGCAGGACCCCGAGGGTAGTAATCTCAGGATTGCTACCTGAGCCACATGCCAGTGAGGGCAGGAGTAGGATGCTCGGGCGGATGAACCCGTGGCTGAGGAACTGGTGCAGGGGGCAGGGTTTCCAATTCTTGGATCATTGGGACCACTTCTGGGGCAGGTGGGACCTGTACAAGAGAGACGGGTTACACCTAAACTACAAGGGGACCAATATACTTGCAGGGAGATTTGCTAGTGTTATTGGGGAGCGTTTAAACTAGATTTGCTGGGTGGTGGGAACCAGAGTGCCAGAGCAGATAGTGGAGCAGGGGTCAAAAGACAGGTTAGTTCAAGCAAAATCACAAATGGAAGTGTAGAGGGTGGTGGAAATAATATTTTGAGGTGTGTCTATTTCAATGCCAGGAGTATTGTGGGGAAGGCAGATGAGCTGAAGGTGTGGATAGACACATGGAAATATGACATTATAGCCATTAGTGAAACTTGGCTACAGGAGGGGCAGGACTGGCAGCTCAATGTTCCAGGATTCCAATGTTTCAGGCGGGATAGAGGCAGAGGGATAAAAGGTGGGGGGGGGGGGGGGGGCGGGCGGTGGCATTGTTGGTCAGGGAAAATGTTACAGCGGTACTCAGGCAGGATAGATTAGGGAGCTTGTCTACAGAGGCCCTCTGGGTGGAGCTGAGAAACAGGAAAGGTATGACCACATTAATGGGGTTGTATTATAGACCACCCAATAGTCAGCGAGAATTGGAGGAGCAAATCAGCGGAGAGATAGCTGACAACTGCAAGAAACACAAAGTTGTGATAGTAGGGGATTTTAATTTTCCACATATAGATTGGGACTCGCATACTGTTAAAGGTTTAGACGGGGTAGAGTTTGTAAAATGTGTTCAGGAGAATTTTCTACATCAGTATATAGAGGTGCCAACTAGAGAGGATGCGATATTGGATCTCCTATTGGGAAATGAGTTAGGGCAGGTGATGGATGCGAGTGTGAGGGAACACTTTGGATCCAGTGATCATAATGCCATTAGTTTCAACCTGATCGTGGATAAGGGTAGATCTGGTCCTCGGGTTGAAGTTCTGAACTGGAAAAAGGCCAAATTTGATGAAATGAGAAGGGATCTAGGAAGTGTGGATTGGCACAGGCTGTTCTCTGGTAAGGATGTAAATGGAAAGTGGGAGGCCTTCAAAGGAGAAATTTTGAGAGTGCAGAGTTTGTATGTTCCTGTCAGGATTAAAGGCAAAGTAAATAGGAATAAGGAACCTTGGTTCTCGAGGGAGATTGTAACACTGATTAAGAGGAAGAGAGAGTTGTATGAAATGTACAGGCAGCAAGGAACAGATCAGATGCTCGAGGAGTATAAAAAGTGCAAGAAGCTCCTTAAGAGGGAGATCAGGAGGGCTAAAAGAAGACATGAGGTTGCTTTGGCAGACAGAGTGAAGGAAAATCCAAAGAGCTTCTATAGGTATGTTAGGAGCAAAAGGATAATGAGGGATAAAATTGGTCCTCCTGAAGACGAGAGTGGTAGACTGTGTATGGAACCAAAAGAGATGGGGGAGATACTAAATGTTTTTTTTGCATCCGTATTTACTGAGGAAACGGGCATGGAGTCTACGGAAATAGGGCAAACTGGTCGGGAGGCCATGGAGCCTTTACAGATTAAAGGGGAGGAGGTGCTCGCTGTCTTGAGGCAAATCAGAGTGGATAAATCCCCAGGACCGGACAGGGTATTCCCACTGACCTTGAGGGAAGCTCGTGTTGAACATGTAGGGGCTCTGACAGACATATTTAAAATGTCAGTATTCACTGGGGAGGTGCCGGATGATTGGAGGGTGGCTCATGTTGTTCCGTTGTTTAAAAAAGGTTCCAAAAGAAATCCGGGAAATTATAGGCCAGTAAGTTTGACGTCGGTGGTGGGCAAGTTATTGGAAGGTGTGATAAGGGATAGGATCGACAAATATTTGGATAGACAGGGACTTATTAGGGAGAGTCAACATGGCTTTGTGCGTGGTAGGTCATGTTTGACCAATCTATTAGAGTTTTTCGAGGAGGTTACCAGGAAAATGGATGAAGGGAAGGTGGTATATGTTGTCTACCTGGATTTCAGCAAGGCCTTTGACAAGGTCCCTCATGGGAGGTTAGTTAGGAAGGTTCAGTCGCTGGGTCTACATGGGGAGGTAGTAAATTGGATTAGACACTGGCTCAATGGAAGAAGCCAGAGAGTGGTTGTGGAGGATTGCTTCTCTGAGTGGAGGCCTGTGACTAGTGGTGTGCCGCAGGGATTGGTGTTGTGTCCATTGTTGTTTGTCATCTATATCAATGATCTGGATGATAATGTTGTAAATTGGATCAGCAAGTTTGCTGATGATACAAAGATTGGAGGTGTAGTGGACAGTGAGGAAGGTTTTCAAAGCTTGCAGAGGGATTTGGACCAACTCGAAAAATGGGCTGAAAAATGGCAAATGGAATTTCACGCAGACAAGTGTGAGATATTGCACTTTGGAAGGACAAATCAAAGTAGAACGTACAGGGTAAATGGTCGGACTCTGAAGAGTGCAGTTGAACAGAGGGATCTGGGAATACAAGTACAGAATTCCCTAAAAGTGACGTCACAGGTGGATAGGGCCGTAAAGAGTGCCTTTGGTACATTGGCCTTTATAAATCGGAGTATCGAGTATAAAAGTTGGAGTGTTATGGCAAGATTATATAATGATGTGGAGATGCTGGCGTTGGACTGGGGTAAACACAGTCAGAAGTTTAACAACACCAGGTTAAAGTCCAACAGGTTTGTTTGGTAGCAAAAGCCACACAAGCTTTCGGAGCTGCAAGCCCCTTCCTCAGGTGAGTGGGAATTCTGTTCACAAACAGAGCATATAAAGACACAGACTCAATTTACATGAATAATGGTTGGAATGCGAATCCTTACTCTCCAGCTTCCACCCTAAACACGTTAAAGAAGCCATCCCCTACGGACAAGCCCTCCGAATACACATGATCTGCTCGGATGAGGAGGATCGCAACAGACACCTCCAGACGCTGAAAGATGCCCCTCATAAGAACAGGATATGGCGCTCGACTCATTGATCAACAGTTCCAACGCGCCACAGCGAAAAACCGCACCGACCTCCTCAGAAGACAAACACGGGACACAGTGGACAGAGTACCCTTCGTCGTACAGTACTTCCCCAGAGCGGAGAAGCTACGGCATCTCCTCCGGAGCCTTCAACATGTCATTGATGAAGACGAACATCTCACCAAGGCCATCCCCACACCCCCACTTCTTGCCTTCAAACAACCGCACAACCACAAACAGACCATTGTCCGCAGCAAACTACCCAGCCTTCAGGAGAACAGTGACCACGACACCACACAACCCTGCCACAGCAACCTCTGCAAGACGTGCCGGATCATCGACACAGATGCCATCATCTCACGTGAGAACACCATCCACCAGGTACACGGTACCTACTCTTGCAACTCGGCCAAAGTTGTCTACCTGTTACGCTGCAGGAAAGGATGTCCCGAGGCATGGTACATTGCGGAAACTAGGCAGACGCTGCGACAACGGATTAATGAACACCGCTCGACAATCACCAGGCAAGACAGTTCTCTTCCTGTTGGGGAGCACTTCAGCGGTCACGGGCATTCGGCCTCTGATATTCGGGTAAGCGTTCTCCAAGGCGGCCTTCCCGACACACGATGGCGCAGAGTCGCTGAGCAGAAACTGATAGCCAAGTTCCGCACACACGAGGACGGCCTCAACCGGGATATTGGGTTCATGTCACACTAGCTGTAACCCCCACAGTTGCCTGGACCTGCCGAGTTTCACTGGCTGTCTTGTCTGGAGACAACACACATCTTTTTAGCCTGTCTTGATGCTCTCTCCACTCACGTTGTTTTGTTTCTAAAAGACTTGATTAGTTGTAAGTATTCGCATTCCCACCATTATTCATGTAAATTGAGTTTGTGTCTTTATAAGCCCTGTTTGTGAACAGAATTCCCACTCACCCAGAGGGTGGTGAGGGATTGGAATGCCCTGCCAGCATCAGTAGTAAATGCGCCTAGTTTGGGGGCGTTTAAGAGATCCGTAGATAGGTTCATGGACGAAAAGAAATTGGTTTAGGTTGGAGGGTCACAGTTTTTTTTTTTAACTGGTCGGTGCAACATCGTGGGCCGAAGGGCCTGTTCTGCGCTGTAATGTTCTATGTTCTATGTTCTACCTGAAGAAGGGGCTTGGAGCTCCGAAAGCTTGTGTGGCTTTTGCTACCAAATAAACCTGTTGAACTTTAACCTGGTGTTGTTAAACTTCTTACTGTGTTTACCCCAGTTCAACGCCGGCATCTCCACATCACAGCTTTTATTAACAGGGGGTTGGAGTTTAAGAGCCGTGGGGTTATGCTGCAACTGTACAGGACCTTGGTGAGACCACATTTGGAATATTGTGTGCAGTTCTGGTCACCTCACTATAAAAAGGATGTGGAAGCGCTGGAAAGAGTGCAGAGGAGATTTACCAGGATGCTGCCTGGTTTGGAGGGTAGGTCTTATGAGGAAAGGTTGCGGGAGCTAGGGCTGTTCTCTCTGGAGCGGAGGAAGCTGAGGGGAGACTTAATAGAGTTTTATAAAATGATGAAGGGGATAGATAGAGTGAACGTTCAAAGACTATTTCCTCGGGTGGATGGAGCTATTACAAGGGGGCATAACTATAGGGTTCCTGGTGGGAGATATAGGAAGGATATCAGAGGTAGGTTCTTTACGCAGAGAGTGGTTGGGGTGTGGAATGGACTGCCTGCAGTGATAGTGGAGTCAGACACTTTAGGAACATTTAAGCGGTTATTGGATAGGCACATGGAGCACACCAGGATGATAGGGAGTGGGATAACTTGATCTTGGTTTCAGATAAAGCTCGGCACTACATCGTGGGCCGAAGGGCCTGTTCTGTGCTGGACTGTTCTATGTTCCATGTTCTATGAGTGCAGAGAAGGTTTACCAGGATGTTGCCTGGTATGGAGGGTCTTAGCTATGAGGAGAGATTGGGTAAACTGGGGTTTTTCTCCCTGGAAAGACGGAGAATGAGGGGAGACCTAATACAGGTGTACAAAATTATGATGGGTATCGATAGGGTGAACAGTGGGAAGCTTTTTCCCAGGTCGGAGGTGACGATCACGAGGGGTCACGGGCTCAAGGTGAGAGCGGCGAAGTATAACTCAGATATTCGAGGGATGTTTTTTACACAGAGGGTGGTGGGGGCCTGGAATGCGCTGCCAAGTAGGGTGGTGGAGGCAGACACGCTGGCATCGTTTAAGACTTACCTGGATAGTCACATGAGCATTTTGGGAATGGAGGGATACAAACGTTTGGTCTAGTTGGACCAAGGAGCGGCACAGGCTTGGAGGGCCGAAGGGCCTATTTCCTGTGCTGTACTGTTCTTTGTTCTTTGTTCTTTTTTTTGTTTGAGTGGAATTCAAGAGGATTTGGGCGGGGGGGGGGGGGGTACGGTGCTGAGAGGGATTTGGAGGGGGATTGAAGAGGGTTTGGGCAGTGGGGGGGTACGGTGCTGAGAGGGATTTGGAGGGGGATTGAAGGGGGTTTGGGCAGTGGGGGGTGGGGTATGGGGCTGAGAGGGATTTGGAGGGGGATTGAAGGGGGTTTGGGCAGTGGGGGTGGGGTATGGGGCTGAGAGGGATTTGGAGAGGGATTGAAGGGGGTTTGGGCAGTGGGGGGTGGGGTATGGGGCTGAGAGGGATTTGGAGGGGGATTGAAGAGGGTTTGGGCAGTGGGGGGGGGTACGGTGCTGAGAGGGATTTGGAGGGGGATTGAAGAGGGTTTGGGCAGTGCAGAGGGTTGGGCGGGGAGGGGGGGGGGCTGCTATGGGCCTGAGAGGGATTTACATAAGAACATAAGAAATAGGAGCAGGAGTAGGCCATCTAGCCCCTCGAGCCTGCCCCGCTATTCAATAAGATCATGGCTGATCTGAAGTGAATCAGTTCCACTTACCCGCCTGCTCACCATATCCCCTCATTCCCTTACCGATCAGGAATCCATCTCTCCGTGATTTAAACATATTCAACGAGGTAGCCTCCACCACTTCAGTGGGCAGAGAATTCCAGAGATTCACCACCCTCTGAGAGAAGAAGTTCCTCCTCAACTCTGTCCTAAACTGACCCCCCTTTATTTTGAGGCTGTGCCCTCTAGTTCGAGTTTCCTTTCTAAGTGGAAAGAATCTCTCCACCTCTACCCTATCCAGCCCCTTCATTATCTTATAGGTCTCGATAAGATCCCCCCTCAGCCTTCTAAATTCCAACGAATACAAACCCAATCTGCTCAGTCTCTCCTCATAATCAACACCCCTCATCTCTGGTATCAACCTGGTGAACCTTCTCTGCACTCCCTCCAAGGCCAATATATCCTTCCGCAAATAAGGGGACCAATGCTGCACACAGTATTCCAGCTGCGGCCTCACCAATGCCCTGTACAGATGCAGCAAGACATCTCTGCTTTTATATTCTATCCCCCTCGCAATATAGGCCAACATCCCATTTGCCTTCTTGATCACCTGTTGCACCTGCAGAGTGGGTTTTTGCGTCTCATGCACAAGGACCCCCAGGTCCCTTTGCACAGTAGCATGTTGTAATTTTTTTCCATTTAGATAATAATCCAATTTGCTATTATTTCGTCCAAAGTGAATAACCTCGCATTTGTCAACGTTATACTCCATCTGCCAGATCCTCGCCCACTCACTCAGCCTGTCCAAATCTCTCCGCAGACCTTCTACGCCCTCCACACGATACATTTTTCCACTTATCTTTGAGTCGTCTGCAAACTTTGTTACCCTACACTCCGTCCCCTCCTCCAGATCATCTATATAAATGGTAAATAGTTGAGGCCCCAGTACCGATCCCTGCGGCACGCCACTAGTTACCATCCGCCAACCAGAAAAGCACCCATTTATTCCAACTCTCTGCTTCCTGTCGGATAGCCAATCCCCAATCCACGCTAACACCCTACCTCCATCTCCGTGCGACCCAATCTTCTGCAGCAACCTTTTGTGAGGCACCTTATCAAACGCATTTTGGAAATCCAAGAACACCGCATCCACCGGTTCCCCTCCGTCAACCGCACTAGTCACATCTTCATAAAAATCCAACAAGTTCGTCAAGCACGACTTTCCCCTCATGAATCCATGCTGCGTCTGCTTAATCGAACCATTCTTAACAAGATGGCCTGCTATTTCTTCTTTAATGATGGATTCCAGCATTTTCCCAACGACAGACGTGAATCTAACCGGCCTGTAGTTACCCGCCTTTAGTCTTTTTCCTTTTTTAAACAGCGGCGTAACATTAGCCCTTTTCCAATCCGCTGGCACTACCCAGAATCCAACGAATTTTGATAAATAACCACTGACGCATCCGCTATTACCTCTGACATTTCTTTCAGTACCCTGGGATGCATTCCATCCGGGCCCGGGGACTTGTCCACCTTCAGTCCCGTTAGTCTACCAAGCACTGCCTCCCTGGGAACATTAATTGTATTAAGTACCTGGGGCTGAATGGGGCCTCCTCCTGTTCCTGTGTAACAAGCTGGAGAAGGGGCTGAATGGGGCCTCCTCCTGTTCCTGTGTAACAGGCTGGAGAAGGGGCTGAATGGGGCCTCCTCCTGTTCCTGTGTAACAGGCTGGAGAAGGGGCTGAATGGGGCCTCCTCCTGTTCCTGTGTAACAGGCTGGAGAAGGGGCTGAATGGCCTCCTCCTGTTCCTGTGTAACAGGCTGGAGAAGGGGCTGAATGGGGCCTCCTCCTGTTCCTGTGTAACAGGCTGGAGAAGGTGCTGAATGGGGCCTCCTCCTGTTCCTGTGTAACAGGCTGGAGAAGGGGCTGAATGGGGCCTCCTCCTGTTCCTGTGTAACAAGCTGGAGAAGGGGCTGAATGGGGCCTCCTCCTGTTCCTGTGTAACAGGCTGGAGAAGGGGCTGAATGGGGCCTCCTCCTGTTCCTGTGTAACAGGCTGGAGAAGGGGCTGCATGGGGCCTCCTCCTGTTCCTGTGTAACAGGCTGGAGAAGGGGCTGAATGGGGCCTCCTCCTGTTCCTGTGTAACAGGCTGGAGAAGGGGCTGCATGGGGCCTCCTCCTGTTCCTGTGTAACAGGCTGGAGAAGGGGCTGAATGGGGCCTCCTCCTGTTCCTGTGTAACAGGCTGGAGAAGGGGATGCATGGGGCCTCCTCCTGTTCCTGTGTAACAGGCTGGAGAAGGGGCTGAATGGGGCCTCCTCCTGTTCCTGTGTAACAGGCTGGAGAAGGGGCTGCATGGGGCCTCCTCCTGTTCCTGTGTAACAGGCTGGAGAAGGGGCTGAATGGGGCCTCCTCCTGTTCCTGTGTAACAGGCTGGAGAAGGGGATGCATGGGGCCTCCTCCTGTTCCTGTGTAACAGGCTGGAGAAGGGGATGCATGGGGCCTCCTCCTGTTCCTGTGTAACAGGCTGGAGAAGGGGCTGAATGGGGCCTCCTCCTGTTCCTGTGTAACAGGCTGGAGAAGGGGCTGCATGGGGCCTCCTCCTGTTCCTGTGTAACAGGCTGGAGAAGGGGCTGAATGGGGCCTCCTCCTGTTCCTGTGTAACAGGCTGGAGAAGGGGCTGAATGGGGCCTCCTGCTGTCCTTGTGTAACCGGCTGGAGAAGGGGCTGAATGGGGCCTCCTCCTGTTCCTGTGTAACAGGCTGGAGAAGGGGCTGAATGGGGCCTCCTCCTGTTCCTGTGTAACAGACTGGGGAAGGGGCTGAATGGCCTCCTCCTGTTCCTTGTAACAAAGAACAAAGAAAATTACAGCACAGGAACAGGCCCTTCGGCCCTCCAACCCTGCACCGACCATGCTGCCCGACTGGACTAAAACCCCCTACCCTTCCGGGGACCAGATCCCTCTATTCCCATCCTATTCATGTATTTGTCAAGACGCCCCTGAAAAGTCACAATCATATCCGCTTCCACTACCTCCCCCGGCAGCGAGTTCCAGGCACCCACCACCCTCTGTGTAAACAATCTGCCTCAAACATCTCCTTTAAACCTTGTCCGTCGCACCTTAAACCTGTGCATCTGGTAATGGACTGTTCCACCCTGGGAATAAGCTTCTGACTATCCACTCTGTCCATGCCTCTCATAATCTTGCAGACTTCTATCAGGTCTCCCCACAACCTCCATCACTCCAGTGAGAACAAACCGAGTTTCTCCAACCTCTCCTCATAGCTAATGCCCTCCATACCAGGCAACATCCTGGTAAATCTTTTCTGCACCCTCTCCAAAGCCTCCACATCCTTCTGGTAGTGTGGCGACCAGAATTGAACACTATATTCCAAGTGCGGTATAACTAAGGTTCTATAAAGCTGCAACATGACTTGCCAATTTTTAAACTCAATACCCTGGCCGATGAAGGCAAGCGTGCCGTATGCCTTCTTGACTACCTTCTCCACCTGCATTGCCACTTTCAGTGACCTGTGTACCTGTACACCTAGATCCCTCTGCCTATCAATACTCTTAAGGATTCTGCCATTTACTGTATATTTCCTATCTGTATTTGACCTTCCAAAATGCATTACCTCACATTTGCCCAGATTAAACTCCATCTGCCATCTCTCCGCCCACGTCTCCAACTGATCTATATCCTGCTGTAACCTCCGATGGTGCTCATCGCTATCCGAAAATCCACCAAACTTTGTGTGGTCCGAAAAACTTACGAATCAATCCAGTTACATTTTCATCCAAATCATTTATAATATATTACAAACAGCAAAGGTCCCAGCACCGATCCCTGAGGAACACCACTTGTCACAGCCCTCCATTCAGAAATGCTGGACAGGCTGGAGAAGGGGCTGAATGGGACCTCCTCCTGTTCCTGTGTAACAGGCTGGAGAAGGGGCTGAATGGCCCCCTCCTGTTCCTGTGTAACAGGCTGGAGAAGGGGCTGAATGGGACCTCCTCCTGTTCCTGTGTAACAGGCTGGAGAAGGGGCTGAATGGGACCTCCTCCTGTTCCTGTGTAACAGGCTGGAGAAGGGGCTGAATGGGGCCTCCTCCTGTTCCTGTGTAACAGTCTGGAGAAGGGGCTGAATGAGGCCTCCTCCTGTTCCTGTGTAACAGGCTGGAGAAGGGGCTGAATGGCCTTCTCCTGTTCCTGTGTAACAGGCTGGAGGAGGGACTGAATGACCTCCTCCTGTTCCTGTGTAACAGGCTGGAGATGGGACTGAATGGGGCCTCCTCCTGTTCCTGTGTAACAGGCTAGAGAAGGGACTGAATGGGGCCTCCTCCTGTTCCTGTGTAACAGGCTGGAGGAGGGACTGAATGACCTCCTCCTGTTCCTGTCGAACAGGCTGGAGAAGGAGCTGAATGGGGCCTCCTCCTGTTCCTGTGTAACAGGCTAGAGAAGGGGCTGAACGGCCTCCTCCTGTTCTTGTGTAACAGGCTGGAGAAGGGGCTGAATGGGGCCTCCTCCTGTTCCTGTGTAACAGGCTGGAGAAGGGGCTGAATGGGGCCTCCTCCTGTTCCTGTGTAACACGCTGGAGAAGGGGCTGAATGGCCTCCTCCTGTTCCTGTGTAACAGGCTGGAGAAGGGCTGAATGGCCTCCTCCTGTTCCTGTGTAACAGGCTGGAGATGGGGCTGAATGGCCTCCTCCTGTTCCTGTGTAACAGGCTGGAGAAGGGGCTGAATGGGGCCTCCTCCTGTTCCTGTGTAACAGGCTGGAGAAGTGGCTGAATGGGGCCTCCTCCTGTTCCTGTCGAACAGGCTGGAAAGGGGGCTCAATGGGGCCTCCTCCTTTTCCTGTGTAACAGGCTGGAGAAGGGGCTGAATGGCCTCCTCCTGTTCCTGTGTAACAGGCTGGTGAAGGGGATGAATGGCCTCCTCCTGTTCTTGTGTAACACGCTGGAGAAGGGGCTGAATGGCCTCCTCCTGTTCCTGTGTAACAGGCTGGAGAAGGGGCTGAATGGGGCCTCCTCCTGTTCCTGTGTAACACGCTGGAGAAGGGGCTGAATGGCCTCCTCCTGTTCCTGTGTAACAGGCTGGAGAAGGGGCTGAATGGCCTCCTCCTGTTCCTGTGTAACAGGCTGGAGAAGGGGCTGAATGGGGCCTCCTCCTGTTCCTGTGTAACAGGCTGGAGAAGGGGCTGAATGGGGCCTCCTCCTGTTCCTGTCCAACAGGCTGGAAAGGGGGCTCAATGGGGCCTCCTCCTTTTCCTGTGTAACAGGCTGGAGAAGGGGCTGAATGGCCTCCTCCTGTTCCTGTGTAACAGGCTGGAGAAGGGGCTGAATGGTCTCCTCCTGTTCCTGTGTAACAGGCTGGAGAAGGGGCTGAATGGCCTCCTCCTGTTCCTGTGTAACAGGCTGGTGAAGGGGATGAATGGCCTCCTCCTGTTCTTGTGTAACAGGCTGGAGAAGGGGCTGAATGGCCTCCACCTGTTCCTGTGTAACAGGCTGGAGAAGGGGCTGAATGGGGCCTCCTCCTGTTCCTGTGTAACAGGCTGGAGAAGGGACTGAATGGGGCCTCCTCCTCTTCCTGTGTAACAGGCTGGAGAAGAGGCTGAATGGCCTCCTCCTGTTCCTGTGTAACAGGCTGGAGAAGGAGCTGAATGGGACCTCCTCCTGTTCCTGTGTAACAGGCTGGAGAAGGGGCTGAATGGCCTCCTCCTGTTCCTGTGTAACAGGCTGGAGAAGGGACTGAATGGGGCCTCCTCCTCTTCCTGTGTAACAGGCTGGAGAAGGGGCTGAATGGCCTCCTCCTGTTCCTGTGTAACAGGCTGGCGAAGGGGCTGAATGGGGCCTCCTCCTGTTCCTGTGTAACAGGCTGGAGAAGGGGCTGAATGGGGCCTCCTCCTGTTCCTTGTAACAAGCTGGGGAAGGGGCTGAATGGCCTCCTCCTGTTCCTTGTAACAATGAACAAAGAAAATTACAGCACAGGAACAGGCCCTTCGGCCCTCCACGCCTGCACCGACCATGCTGCCCCACTGAACTAAAACCCCCTCCCCTTCCGGGGACCAGATCCCTCTATTCCCATCCTATTCATGTATTTGTCAAGACGTCCCTTAAAAGTCACGATCATATCCGCTTCCACTACCTCCCCCAGCAGTGAGTTCCAGGCACCCACCACCCTCTGTGTAAAAAATCTGCCTCATACATCTCCTTTAAACCTTGTCCCTCGCACCTTAAACCTATACCTCTAGTAATGGACTCTTCCACCCTGGGAAAAAGCTTCTCACTATCCACTCTGTCCATGCCTCTCATAATCTTGCAGACTTCTATCAGGTCTCCCCTCAACCTCCATCACTCCAGTGAGAACAAACCCACTTTCTCCAACCTCTCCTCATAGCTAATGCCCTCCATACCAGGCAACATCCTGGTAAATCTTTACTGTACCCTCTCCAAAGCCTCCACATCCTTCTGGCAGTGTGGCGACCAGAATTGAACACCATATTCCAAGTGCGGTATAACTCAGGTTCTATAAAGCTGCAAAAAGACTTGCCAATTTTTAAACTCAATACCCTGGCCGATGAAGGCAAGCAGGCCGTATGCCTTCTTGACTACCTTCTACACCTGCGTTGCCACTTTCAGTGACCTGTGTACCTGTACCCCTAGATCCCTCCGCTTATCAATACTCTGAAGGGTTCTGCCATTTACTGTATATTTCCTATCTGTATTAGACCTTCCAAAATGCATTACCTCACATTTGTCCGGATTAAACTCCATCTGCCATCTCTCCGCCCAAGTCTCCAACTGATCTATATCCTGCTGTAACCTCCAATGGTGCTCATCGCTATCCGCAAATCCACCAAACTTTGTGTGGTCCGCAAACTTACTAATCAAACCAGTGACATTTTCCTCCAAATCATTTATAATATATTACAAACAGCAAATGTCCCAGCACCGATCCCTGAGGAACACCACTTGTCACAGCCCTCCATTCAGAAATGCTGGACAGGCTGGAGAAGGGGCTGAATGGGGCCTCCTCCTGTTCCGGTGTAACAGGCTGGAGAAGGGGCTGAATGGCATCCTCCTGTTCCTGTGTAACAGGCTGGAGAAGGGGCTGAATGGCCTCCTCCTGTTCCTGTGTAACAGACTGGAGAAGGGGCTGAATGGCATCCTCCTGTTCCTGTGTAACAGGCTGGAGAAGGGGCTGAATGGGGCCTCCTCCTGTTCCTGTGTAACAGGCTGGAGAATAGGCTGAATGGCATCCTCCTGTTCCTGTGTAACAGGCTGGAGAAGGGGATGATTGGGGCCTCCTCCTGTTCCTGTGTAACAGGCTGGAGAAGGGACTGAATGGGGCCTCCGCCTGTTTCTGTGTAACAGGCTGGAGAAGGAGCTGAATGGGACCTCCTCCTGTTCCTGTGTAACAGGCTGGAGAATTGTCTGAATGGCCTCCTCCTGTTCCTGTGTAACAGGCTGGATAAGGGGCTGAATGGGGCCTCCTCCTGTTCCTGTGTAACAGGCTGGAGAAGTGGCTGAATGGGGCCTCCTCCTGTTCCTGTGTAACAGGCTGGAGAAGGGGCTGAATGGCCTCCTCCTGTTCCTGTGTAACAGGCTGGAGAAGGGGCTGAATGGCCTCCTCCTGTTCCTGTGTAACAGGCTGGAGAAGGGGCTGAATGGGGCCTCCTCCTGTTCATGTGTAACAGGCTGGAGAAGGAGCTGAATGGGACCTCCTCCTGTTCCTGTGTAACAGGCTGGAGAAGGGGTTGAATGGGGCCTCCTCCTGTTCCTGTGTAGCAGGCTGGAGAAGGGGCTGAATGGCCTCCTCCTGTTCATGTCTAACAGGCTGGAGAAGGGGCTGAATGGGGCCTCCTCCTGTTCCTGTGTAACAGGCTGGAGAAGGGGCTGAATGGCCTCCTCCTTTTCATGTCTAACAGGCTGGAGAAGGGGCTGAATGGGGCCTCCTCCTGTTCCTGTGTAATAGGCTGGAGAAGGGGCTGAATGGCCTCCTCCTGTTCTTGTGAAACAGGCTGGAGAAGTGGCTGAATGGGGCCTCCTCCTGTTCCTGTGTAACAGGCTGGAGACGTGGCTGAATGGGGCCTCCTCCTGTTCCTGTGTAACAGGCTGGCGAAGGGGCTGAATGGGGCCTCCTCCTGTTCCTGTGTAACAGGCTGGTGAAGGGGCTGAATGGGGCCTGCACCTGTTCCCTGTGTAACAAGCTGGGGAAGGGGCTGAATGGGGCCTCCTCCTGTTCCTGTGTAACAGGCTGGAGAAGGGGCTGAATGGGGCCTCCTCCTGTTCCTGTGTAACAGGCTGGAGAAGGGGCTGAATGGGGCCTCCTCCTGTTCCTGTGTAACAGGCTGGAGAAGGGGCTGAATGGCCTCCTCCTGTTCCAGTGTAACAGGCTGGAGAAGGGGCTGAATAGGGCCTCCTCCTGTTCCTGTGTAACAGGCTGGAGAAGGGGCTGAATGGCCTCCTCCTGTTCCTGTGTAACAGGCTGGAGAAGGTGCTGAATGGCCTCCTCCTGTTCCTTGTAACAAAGAACAAAGAAAATTACAGCACAGGAACAGGCCCTTCGGCCCTCCAATCCTTACCGGCCATGCTGCCCGACTGAACTAAAACCCCCTACCCTTCCGGGGACCAGATCCCTCTATTCCCATCCTGTTCATGTATTTGTCAAGACGCCCCTTAAAAGTCATGATCATCCCCGCTTCCACTAACTCCCCCTGCAGCGAGTTCCAGGCACCCACCACCCTCTGTGTAAAAAATCTGCCTCATACATCTCCTTTAATCCTTGTCCCTCGCACCTTAAACCTGTGCCTCGAGTAATGGACTCTTCCACCCTGGGAAAAAGCTTCTGACTATCCACTCTGTCCATGCCTCTCATAATCTTGTAGACTTCTATCAGGTCTCCCCCTCAACCTCCATCACTCCAGTGAAAACAAACCGAGTTTCTCCAACCTCTCCTCATAGCTAATGCCCTCCATACCAGGCAACATCCTGGTAAATCTTTTCTGTACCCTCTCCAAAGCCTCCACATCCTTCTGGTAGTGTGGCGACCAGAATTGAACACTATATTCCAAGTGCGGTATAACAAAGGTTTTATAAAGCTGCAACATGACTTGCCAATTTTTAAACTCAATACCCTGGCCGATGAAGGCAAGCATGCCGTATGCCTTCTTGACTACCTTCTCCACCTGCATTGCCACTTTCAGTGACCTGTGTACCTGTACACCTAGATCCCTCTGCCTATCAATACTCTTAAGGATTCTGCCATTTACTGTATATTTCCTATCTGTATTTGACCTTCCAAAATGCATTACCTCACATTTGCCCAGATTAAACTCCATCTGCCATCTCTCCGCCCAAGTCTCCAACTGATCTATATCCTGCTGTAACCTCCGATGGTGCTCATCGCTATCCGAAAATCCACCAAACTTTGTGTGGTCCGAAAAACTTACGAATCAATCCAGTTACATTTTCATCCAAATCATTTATAATATATTACAAAGAGCAAAGGTCCCAGCACCGATCCCTGAGGAACACCACTTGTCACAGCCCTCCATTCAGAAATGCTGGACAGGCTGGAGAAGGGGCTGAATGGGACCTCCTCCTGTTCCTGTGTAACAGGCTGGAGAAGGGGCTGAATGGCCTCCTCCTGTTCCTGTGTAACAGGCTGGAGAAGGGGCTGAATGGGACCTCCTCCTGTTCCTGTGTAACAGGCTGGAGAAGGGGCTGAATGGGACCTCCTCCTGTTCCTGTGTAACAGGCTGGAGAAGGGGCTGAATGGGGCCTCCTCCTGTTCCTGTGTAACAGGCTGGAGAAGGGGCTGAATGGGACCTCCTCCTGTTCCTGTGTAACAGGCTGGAGAAGGGGCTGAATGGGGCCTCCTCCTGTTCCTGTGTAACAGGCTGGTGAAGGGTCTGAATGGGGCCTCCTCCTGTTCCTGTGTAACAGGCTGGAGAAGGGGCTGAATGGGGCCTCCTCCTGTTCCTGTGTAACAGGCTGGAGAAGGGGCTGATTGAGGCTTCCTCCTGTTCCTGTGTAACAGGTTGGAGAAGGGGCTGAATGGCCTCCTCCTGTTACTGTGTAACAGACTGGAGAAGGGGCTGAATGTGGACTCCTCCTGTTCCTGTGTAACAGGCTGGAGAAGGGGCTGAATGGCCTCCTCCTGTTCCTGTGTAACCGGCTGGAGAAGGGGCTGAATGGGGCCTCCTCCTGTTCCTGTGCAACAGGCTGGAGAAGCGGCTGATTGGGGCCTCCTCCTGTTCCTGTGTAACAGGCTGGAGAAGGGGCTGAATGGCCTCCTCCTGTTCCTGTGTAACAGACTGGAGAAGGGGCTGAATGGGGCCTCCTCCTGTTCATGTCTAACAGGCTGGAGAAGGGGCTGAATGGGGCCTCCTCCTGTTCCTGTGTAACAGGCTGGAGAAGGGGCTGAATGGGGCCTCCGCCTGTTCCTGTGTAACAGGCTGGAGAAGGTGCTGAATGGCCTCCTCCTGTTCCTGTGTAACAGGCTGGAGAAGGGGCTGAATGGGGCCTCCTCCTGTTGCTGTGTAAGAGGCTGGAGAAGGGGCTGAATGCGGCCTCCTCCTGTTCCTGTGTAACAGGCTGGAGATGGGGCTGAATGGGGCCTCCTAATGTTCCTGTGTAACAGGCTGGAGAAGGCGCTGAATGGGGCCTCCTCCTGTTCCTGTATAACAGGCTGGAGAAGGGGCTGAATGGGGCCTCCTCCTGTTCCTGTGTAACAGGCTGGAGAATGGGCTGAATGTCCTCCTCCTGTTCCTGTGTAACAGGCTGGGGAAGGGGCTGAATGGGGCCTCCTCCTGTTCCTGTGCAACAGGCTGGAGAAGGGGCTGAATGCCCTCCTCCTGTTCCTGTGTAACAGGCTGGAGAAGGGGCTGAATGGGCTCCTCCTGTTCCTGTGTAACAGGCTGGAGAAGGGGCTGAATGGGGCCTCCTCCTGTTCCTGTGTAACAGGCTGGAGAAAGGGCTGAATGGCCTCCTCCTGTTCCTGTGTAACAGGCTGGAGAAGGGGCTGAATAGGGCCTCCTCCTGTTCCTGTGTAACAGGCTGGAGAAGGGGCTGAATGGGGTCTCCTCCTGACCTGTGTAACAGGCTGGAGAAGAGGCTGAATGGCCTCCTCCTGTTCCTGTGTAACAGGCTGGAGAAGGGGCTGAATGGGGCCTCCTCCTGTTCCTGTGTAACAGGCTGGAGAAGGGGCTGAATGGGGCCTCCTCATGTTCCTGTGTAACAGGCTGGAGAAGGGGCTGAATGGGGCCTCCTCCTGTTCCTGTGGAACAGGCTGGAGAAGGTGCTGAATGGCCTCCTCCTGTTCCTGTGTAACAGGCTGGAGAAGGGGCTGAATGGGGCCTCCTCCTGTTCCTGTGTAACAGGCTGGAGAAGGGGCTGAATGGGGCCTCCTCCTGTTCCTGTGTAACAGGCTGGAGAAGGGGTTGAATGGGGCCTCCTCCTGTTCCTGTGTAACAGGCTGGAGAAGGGGCTGAATGCGGCCTCCTCCTGTTCCTGTGTAACAGGCTGGAGATGGGGCTGAATGGGGCCTCCTCCTGTTCCTGTGTAACAGGCTGGAGATGGGGCTGAATGGGGCCTCCTCCTGTTCCTGTCTAACAGGCTGGAGAAGGCGCTGAATGGGGCCTCCTCCTGTTCCTGTATAACAGGCTGGAGAAGGGGCTGAATGTCCTCCTCCTGTTCCTGTGTAACAGACTGGAGAAGGGGCTGAATGGGGCTTCCTCCTGTTCCCTGTGTAACAGGCTGGGGATGGGGCTGAATGGGGCGTCCTCCTGTTCCTGTGTAACAGGCTGGAGAAGGGGCTGAATGGCCTCCGCCTGTTCCTGTGTAACAAGCTGGAGAAGAGGCTGAATGGCCTCCTCGTGTTCCTGTGTACCAGGCTGGAGAAGGGGCTGAGTGGGGCCTCCTCCTGTTCCTGTGTAACAGGCTGGGGAAGGGGCTGAATGGGACCTCCTCCTGTTCCTGTGTAACAGGCTGGAGAAGGGGCTGAATGGCCTCCTCCTGTTCCTGTGTAACAGGCTGGAGAAGGGGGTGAATGGGACCTCCTCCTGTTCCTGTGTAACAAGCTGGAGAAGAGGCTGAATGGCCTCCTCCTGTTCCTGTGACACAGGCTGGAGAAGGGGCTGAATGGGGCCTCCTCCTGTTCCCGTGTAACAGGCTGGAGAAGGGGCTGAATGGGGCGTCCTCCTGTTCCTGTGTAACAGGCTGGAGAAGGGGCTGAATGGCCTCCTCCTGTTCCTGTGTAACAAGCTGGAGAAGAGGCTGAATGGCCTCCTCCTGTTCCTGTGTAACAGGCTGGAGAAGGGGCTGAATGGGGCCTCCTCCTGTTCCTTTGTAACAGGCTGGGGAAGGGGCTGAATGGGACCTCCTCCTGTTCCTGTGTAACAGGCTGGAGAAGGGGCTGAATGGCCTCCTCCTGTTCCTGTGTAACAGGCTGGAGAAGGGGCTGAATGGGACCTCCTCCTGTTCCTGTGTAACAAGCTGGAGAAGAGGCTGAATGGCCTCCTCCTGTTCCTGTGTAACAGGCTGGAGAAGGGGCTGAATGAGGCCTCCTCCTGTTCCCGTGTAACAGGCTGGAGAAGGGGCTGAATGGGGCCTCCTCCTGTTCCTGTGTAACAGGCTGGAGAAGTGGCTGAATGGGCCTCCTCCTGTTCCTGTGTAACAGGCTGGAGAAGGGGCTGAATGGGGCCTCCTCCTGTTCATGTGTAACAGGCTGGAGAAGGAGCTGAATGGGACCTCGTCCTGTTCCTGTGTAACAGGCTGGAGAAGGGGTTGAATGGGGCCTCCTCCTGTTCCTGTGTAGCAGGCTGGAGAAGGGGCTGAATGGCCTCCTCCTGTTCATGTCTAACAGGCTGGAGAAGGGGCTGAATGGGGCCTCCTCCTGTTCCTGTGTAACAGGCTGGAGAAGGGGCTGAATGGCCTCCTCCTTTTCATGTCTAACAGGCTGGAGAAGGGGCTGAATGGGGCCTCCTCCTGTTCCTGTGTAATAGGCTGGAGAAGGGGCTGAATGGCCTCCTCCTGTTCTTGTGTAACAGGCTGGAGAAGTGGCTGAATGGGGCCTCCTCCTGTTCCAGTGTAACAGGCTGGAGAAGGGGCTGAATGGGGCCTCCTCCTATTCCTGTGTAACAGGCTGGAGACGTGGCTGAATGGGGCCTCCTCCTGTTCCTGTGTAACAGGCTGGAGAAGGGGCTGAATGGGGCCTCCTCCTGTTCCTGTGTAACAGGCTGAGGAAGGGGCTGAATGGGGCCTCCTCCTGTTCCTGTGTAACAGGCTGGGGAAAGGGCTGAATGGGGCCTCCTCCTGTTCCTTGTAACAAAGGACAAAGAAAATTACAGCACAGGATCAGGCCCTTCGGCCCTCCAAGCCTGTACCGGCCATGCTGCCCCACTGAACTAAAACCCCCTCCCCTTCCGGGGACCAGATCCCTCTATTCCCATCCTGTTCATGTATTTGTCAAGACGCCCCTTAAAAGTCATGATCATATCTGCTTCCACTACCTCCCCCTGCAGCGAGTTCCAGGCACCCACCACCCTCTGTGTAAAAAATCTGCCTCATACATCTCCTTTAAACCTTGCCCCTCGCACCTTAAACCTATGCCTCTCGTAATGGACTCTTCCTCCCTGGGAAAAAGCTTCTGACTATCCACTCTGTCCATGCCTCTCATAATCTTGCAGAAATCTATCAGGTCTCCCCACAACCTCCATCACTCCAGTGAGAACAAACCGAGATTCTCCAACCTCTCCTCATAGCTAATGCCCTCCATACCAGGCAACATCCTGGTAAATCTTTTCTGTACCCTCTCCAAAGCCTCCACATCCTTCTGGTAGTGTGGCGACCAGAATTGAACACTATATTCCAAGTGCGGTCTAACGAAGGTTCTATAAAGCTGCAACATGACTTGCCAATTTTTAAACTCAATACCCTGGCCGATGAAGGCAAGCATGCCGTATGCCTTCTTGACTACCTTCTCCACCTGCATTGCCACTTTCAGTGACCTGTGTACCTGTACACCTAGATCCCTCTGCCTATCAATACTCTTAAGGATTCTGCCATTTACTGTATATTTCCTATCTGTATTTGACCTTCCAAAATGCATTACCTCACATTTGCCCAGATTAAACTCCATCTGCCATCTCTCCGCCCAAGTCTCCAACTGATCTATATCCTGCTGTAACCTCCGATGGTGCTCATCGCTATCCGAAAATCCACCAAACTTTGTGTGGTCCGAAAAACTTACGAATCAATCCAGTTACATTTTCATCCAAATCATTTATAATATATTACAAAGAGCAAAGGTCCCAGCACCGATCCCTGAGGAACACCACTTGTCACAGCCCTCCATTCAGAAATGCTGGACAGGCTGGAGAAGGGGCTGAATGGGACCTCCTCCTGTTCCTGTGTAACAGGCTGGAGAAGGGGCTGAATGGCCTCCTCCTGTTCCTGTGTAACAGGCTGGAGAAGGGGCTGAATGGGACCTCCTCCTGTTCCTGTGTAACAGGCTGGAGAAGGGGCTGAATGGGACCTCCTCCTGTTCCTGTGTAACAGGCTGGAGAAGGGGCTGAATGGGGCCTCCTCCTGTTCCTGTGTAACAGGCTGGAGAAGGGGCTGAATGGGACCTCCTCCTGTTCCTGTGAAACAGGCTGGAGAAGGGGCTGAATGGGGCCTCCTCCTGTTCCTGTGTAACAGGCTGGAGAAGGGTCTGAATGGGGCCTCCTCCTGTTCCTGTGTAACAGGCTGGAGAAGGGGCTGAATGGGGCCTCCTCCTGTTCCTGTGTAACAGGCTGGAGAAGGGGCTGATTGAGGCTTCCTCCTGTTCCTGTGTAACAGGTTGGAGAAGGGGCTGAATGGCCTCCTCCTGTTACTGTGTAACAGACTGGAGAAGGGGCTGAATGTGGACTCCTCCTGTTCCTGTGTAACAGGCTGGAGAAGGGGCTGAATGGCCTCCTCCTGTTCCTGTGTAACCGGCTGGAGAAGGGGCTGAATGGGGCCTCCTCCTGTTCCTGTGCAACAGGCTGGAGAAGCGGCTGATTGGGGCCTCCTCCTGTTCCTGTGGAACAGGCTGGAGAAGGGGCTGAATGGCCTCCTCCTGTTCCTGTGTAACAGACTGGAGAAGGGGCTGAATGGGGCCTCCTCCTGTTCCTGTGTAACAGGCTGGAGAAGGGGCTGAATGGGGCCTCCGCCTGTTCCTGTGTAACAGGCTGGAGAAGGTGCTGAATGGCCTCCTCCTGTTCCTGTGTAACAGGCTGGAGAAGGGGCTGAATGGGGCCTCCTCCTGTTGCTGCGTAAGAGGCTGGAGAAGGGGCTGAATGCGGCCTCCTCCTGTTCCTGTGTAACAGGCTGGAGATGGGGCTGAATGGGGCCTCCTAATGTTCCTGTGTAACAGGCTGGAGAAGGCGCTGAATGGGGCCTCCTCCTGTTCCTGTATAACAGGCTGGAGAAGGGGCTGAATGGGGCCTCCTCCTGTTCCTGTGTAACAGGCTGGAGAAGGGGCTGAATGTCCTCCTCCTGTTCCTGTGTAACAGGCTGGGGAAGGGGCTGAATGGGGCCTCCTCCTGTTCCTGTGCAACAGGCTGGAGAAGGGGCTGAATGCCCTCCTCCTGTTCCTGTGTAACAGGCTGGAGAAGGGGCTGAATGGGCTCCTCCTGTTCCTGTGTAACAGGCTGGAGAAGGGGCTGAATGGGGCCTCCTCCTGTTCCTGTGTAACAGGCTGGAGAAGGGGCTGAATGGCCTCCTCCTGTTCCTGTGTAACAGGCTGGAGAAGGGGCTGAATGGGGCCTCCTCCTGTTCCTGTGTAACAGGCTGGAGAAGGGGCTGAATGGGGCCTCCTCCTGTTCCTGTGTAACAGGCTGGAGAAGAGGCTGAATGGCCTCCTCCTGTTCCTGTGTAACAGGCTGGAGAAGGGGCTGAATGGGGCCTCCTCCTGTTCCTGTGTAACAGGCTGGAGAAGGGGCTGAATGGGGCCTCCTCATGTTCCTGTGTAACAGGCTGGAGAAGGGGCTGAATGGGGCCTCCTCCTGTTCCTGTGGAACAGGCTGGAGAAGGTGCTGAATGGCCTCCTCCTGTTCCTGTGTAACAGGCTGGAGAAGGGGCTGAATGGGGCCTCCTCCTGTTCCTGTGTAACAGGCTGGAGAAGGGGCTGAATGGGGCCTCCTCCTGTTCCTGTGTAACAGGCTGGAGAAGGGGCTGAATGGGGCCTCCTCCTGCTTCTGTGTAACAGGCTGGAGAAGGGGCTGAATGCGGCCTCCTCCTGTTCCTGTGTAACAGGCTGGAGATGGGGCTGAATGGGGCCTCCTCCTGTTCCTGTCTAACAGGCTGGAGAAGGCGCTGAATGGGGCCTCCTCCTGTTCCTGTATAACAGGCAGGAGAAGGGGCTGAATGGGGCCTCCTCCTGTTCCTGTGTAACAGGCTGGAGAAGGGGCTGAATGTCCTCCTCCTGTTCCTGTGTAACAGACTGGAGAAGGGGCTGAATGGGGCTTCCTCCTGTTCCCTGTGTAACAGGCTGGGGATGGGGCTGAATGGGGCGTCCTCCTGTTCCTGTGTAACAGGCTGGAGAAGGGGCTGAATGGCCTCCTCCTGTTCCTGTGTAACAAGCTGGAGAAGAGGCTGAATGGCCTCCTCGTGTTCCTGTGTAACAGGCTGGAGAAGGGGCTGAATGGGGCCTCCTCCTGTTCCTGTGTAACAGGCTGGGGAAGGGGCTGAATGGGACCTCCTCCTGTTCCTGTGTAACAGGCTGGAGAAGGGGCTGAATGGCCTCCTCCTGTTCCTGTGTAACAGGCTGGAGAAGGGGGTGAATGGGACCTCCTCCTGTTCCTGTGTAACAAGCTGGAGAAGAGGCTGAATGGCCTCCTCCTGTTCCTGTGACACAGGCTGGAGAAGGGGCTGAATGGGGCCTCCTCCTGTTCCCGTGTAACAGGCTGGAGAAGGGGCTGAATGGGGCGTCCTCCTGTTCCTGTGTAACAGGCTGGAGAAGGGGCTGAATGGCCTCCTCCTGTTCCTGTGAAACAAGCTGGAGAAGAGGCTGAATGGCCTCCTCCTGTTCCTGTGTAACAGGCTGGAGAAGGGGCTGAATGGGGGCTCCTCCTGTTCCTGTGTAACAGGCTGGGGAAGGGGCTGAACGGGACCTCCTCCTGTTCCTGTGTAACAGGCTGGAGAAGGGGCTGAATGGCCTCCTCCTGTTCCTGTGTAACAGGCTGGAGAAGGGGCTGAATGGGACCTCCTCCTGTTCCTGTGTAACAAGCTGGAGAAGAGGCTGAATGGCCTCCTCCTTTTCCTGTGTAACAGGCTGGAGAAGGGGCTGAATGAGGCCTCCTCCTGTTCCCGTGTAACAGGCTGGAGAAGTGGCTGAATGGGCCTCCTCCTGTTCCTGTGTAACAGGCTGGAGAAGGGGCTGAATGGGGCCTCCTCCTGTTCATGTGTAACAGGCTGGAGAAGTAGCTGAATGGGACCTCGTCCTGTTCCTGTGTAACAGGCTGGAGAAGGGGTTGAATGGGGCCTCCTCCTGTTCCTGTGTAGCAGGCTGGAGAAGGGGCTGAATGGCCTCCTCCTGTTCATGTCTAACAGGCTGGAGAAGGGGCTGAATGGGGCCTCCTCCTGTTCCTGTGTAACAGGCTGGAGAAGGGGCTGAATGGCCTCCTCCTTTTCATGTCTAACAGGCTGGAGAAGGGGCTGAATGGGGCCTCCTCCTGTTCCTGTGTAATAGGCTGGAGAAGGGGCTGAATGGCCTCCTCCTGTTCTTGTGTAACAGGCTGGAGACGTGGCTGAATGGGGCCTCCTCCTGTTCCTGTGTAACAGGCTGGCGAAGGGGCTGAATGGGGCCTCCTCCTGTTCCTGTGTAACAGGCTGGGGAAGGGTCTGAATGGGGCCTCCTCCTGTTCCTGTGTAACAGGCTGGGGAAGGGGCTGAATGGGGCCTCCACCTGTTCCCTGTGTAACAAGCTGGGGAAGGGGCTGAATGGCCTCCTCCTGTTCCTTGTAACAAAGAACAAAGAAAATTACAGCACAGGAACAGGCCCTTCGGCCCTCCAAGCCTGTACCGGCCATGCTGCCCCACTGAACTAAAACCCCCTCCCCTTCCGGGGACCAGATCCCTCTATTCCCATCCTGTTCATGTATTTGTCAAGACGCCCCTTAAAAGTCATGATCATATCTGCTTCCACTACCTCCCCCTGCAGCGAGTTCCAGGCACCCACCACCCTCTGTGTAAAAAATCTGCCTCATACATCTCCTTTAAACCTTGTCCCTCGCACCTTAAACCTATGCCTCTCGTAATGGACTCTTCCTCCCTGGGAAAAAGCTTCTGACTATCCACTCTGTCCATGCCTCTCATAATCTTGCAGACTTCTATCAGGTCTCCCCACAACCTCCATCACTCCAGTGAGAACAAACCGAGATTCTCCAAGCTCTCCTCATAGCTAATGCCCTCCATACCAGGCAACATCCTGGTAAATCTTTTCTGTACCCTCTCCAAAGCCTCCACATCCTTCTGGTAGTGTGGCGACCAGAATTGAACACTATATTCCAAGTGCGGTCTAACGAAGGTTCTATAAAGCTGCAACATGACTTGCCAATTTTTAAACTCAATACCCTGGCCGATGAAGGCAAGCATGCCGTATGCCTTCTTGACTACCTTCTCCACCTGCATTGCCACTTTCAGTGACCTGTGTACCTGTACACCTAGATCCCTCTGCCTATCAATACTCTTAAGGATTCTGCCATTTACTGTATATTTCCTATCTGTATTTGACCTTCCAAAATGCATTACCTCACATTTGCCCAGATTAAACTCCATCTGCCATCTCTCCGCCCAAGTCTCCAACTGATCTATATCCTGCTGTAACCTCCGATGGTGCTCATCGCTATCCGAAAATCCACCAAACTTTGTGTGGTCCGAAAAACGTACGAATCAATCCAGTTACATTTTCATCCAAATCATTTATAATATATTACAAAGAGCAAAGGTCCCAGCACCGATCCCTGAGGAACACCACTTGTCACAGCCCTCCATTCAGAAATGCTGGACAGGCTGGAGAAGGGGCTGAATGGGACCTCCTCCTGTTCCTGTGTAACAGGCTGGAGAAGGGGCTGAATGGCCTCCTCCTGTTCCTGTGTAACAGGCTGGAGAAGGGGCTGAATGGGACCTCCTCCTGTTCCTGTGTAACAGGCTGGAGAAGGGGCTGAATGGGGCCTCCTCCTGTTCCTGTGTAACAGGCTGGAGAAGGGGCTGAATGGGACCTCCTCCTGTTCCTGTGTAATAGGCTGGAGAAGGGGCTGAATGGGGCCTCCTCCTGTTCCTGTGTAACAGGCTGGAGAAGGGTCTGAATGGGGCCTCCTCCTGTTCCTGTGTAACAGGCTGGAGAAGGGGCTGAATGGGGCCTCCTCCTGTTCCTGTGTAACAGGCTGGAGAAGGGGCTGATTGAGGCTTCCTCCTGTTCCTGTGTAACAGGTTGGAGAAGGGGCTGAATGGCCTCCACCTGTTACTGTGTAACAGACTGGAGAAGGGGCTGAATGTGGACTCCTCCTGTTCCTGTGTAACAGGCTGGAGAAGGGGCTGAATGGCCTCCTCCTGTTCCTGTGTAACCGGCTGGAGAAGGGGCTGAATGGGGCCTCCTCCTGTTCCTGTGCAACAGGCTGGAGAAGCGGCTGATTGGGGCCTCCTCCTGTTCCTGTGTAACAGGCTGGAGAAGGGGCTGAATGGCCTCCTCCTGTTCCTGTGTAACAGACTGGAGAAGGGGCTGAATGGGGCCTCCTCCTGTTCCTGTGTAACAGGCTGGAGAAGGGGCTGAATGGCCTCCTCCTGTTCATGTTTAACAGGCTGGAGAAGGGGTTGAATGGGGCCTCCTCCTGTTCCTGTGTAACAGGCTGGAGAAGGGGCTGAATGGGGCCTCCGCCTGTTCCTGTGTAACAGGCTGGAGATGGTGCTGAATGGCCTCCTCCTGTTCCTGTGTAACAGGCTGGAGAAGGGCCTGAATGGGGCCTCCTCCTGTTCCTGTGTAACAGGCTGGAGAAGGGGCTGAATGGGGCCTCCTCCTGTTCCTGTGTAACAGGCTGGAGAAGGGGCTGAATGGGGCCTCCTCCTGTTCCTGTGTAACAGGCTGGAGAAGGGGCTGAATGGGGCCTCCTCCTGTTGCTGTGTAAGAGGCTGGAGAAGGGGCTGAATGCGGCCTCCTCCTGTTCCTGTGTAACAGGCTGGAGATGGGGCTGAATGGGGCCTCCTAATGTTCCTGTGTAACAGGCTGGAGAAGGCGCTGAATGGGGCCTCCTCCTGTTCCTGTATAACAGGCTGGAGAAGGGGCTGAATGGGGCCTCCTCCTGTTCCTGTGGAACAGGCTGGAGAAGGGGCTGAATGTCCTCCTCCTGTTCCTGTGTAACAGGCTGGAGAAGGGGCTGAATGGGGCCTCCTCCTGTTCCTGTGCAACAGGCTGGAGAAGGGGCTGAATGCCCTCCTCCTGTTCCTGTGTAACAGGCTGGAGAAGGGGCTGAATGGGCTCCTCCTGTTCCTGTGTAACAGGCTGGAGAAGGGGCTGAATGGGGCCTCCTCCTGTTCCTGTGTAACAGGCTGGAGAAGGGGCTGAATGGCCTCCTCCTGTTCCTGTGTAACAGGCTGGAGAAGGGGCTGAATGGGGCCTCCTCCTGTTCCTGTGTAACAGGCTGGAGAAGAGGCTGAATGGCCTCCTCCTGTTCCTGTGTAACAGGCTGGAGAAGGGGCTGAATGCGGCCTCCTCCTGTTCCTGTGTAACAGGCTGGAGATGGGGCTGAATGGGGCCTCCTCCTGTTCCTGTCTAACAGGCTGGAGAAGGGGCTGAATGGGGCCTCCTCCTGTTCCTGTCTAACAGGCTGGAGAAGGGGCTGAATGGGGCCTCCTCCTGTTCCTGTCTAACAGGCTGGAGAAGGGGCTGAATGGGGCCTCCTCCTGTTCCTGTGTAACAGGCTGGAGAAGGGGCTGAATGTCCTCCTCCTGTTCCTGTGTAACAGGCTGGAGAAGGGGCTGAATGGGGCTTCCTCCTGTTCCCTGTGTAACAGGCTGGAGATGGGGCTGAATGGTGCGTCCTCCTGTTCCTGTGTAACAGGCTGGAGAAGGGGCTGAATGGCCTCCTCCTGTTCCTGTGTAACAATCTGGAGAAGAGGCTGAATGGCCTCCTCCTGTTCCTGTGTAACAGGCTGGAGAAGGGGCTGAATGGGGCCTCCTCCTGTTCCTGTGTAACAGGCTGGGGAAGGGGCTGAATGGGACCTCCTCCTGTTCCTGTGTAACAGGCTGGAGAAGGGGCTGAATGGCCTCCTCCTGTTCCTGTGTAACAGGCTGGAGAAGGGGCTGAATGGGACCTCCTCCTGTTCCTGTGTAACAAGCTGGAGAAGAGGCTGAATGGCCTCCTCCTGTTCCTGTGATACAGGCTGGAGAAGGGGCTGAATGGGGCCTCCTCCTGTTCCCGTGTAACAGGCTGGAGAAGGGGCTGAATGGGGCGTCCTCCTGTTCCTGTGTAACAGGCTGGAGAAGGGGCTGAATGGCCTCCTCCTGTTCCTGTGTAACAAGCTGGAGAAGAGGCTGAATGGCCTCCTCCTGTTCCTGTGTAACAGGCTGGATAAGGGGCTGAATGGCCTCCTCCTGTTCCTGTGTAACAGGCTGGAGAAGGGGCTGAATGAGGCCTCCTCCTGTTCCCGTGTAACAGGCTGGAGATGGGGCTGAATGGGGCCTCCTCCTGTTCCCTGTGTAACAGGCTGGAGAAGGGGCTGAATGGGGCCTCCTCCTGTTCCTGTATAACAGGCTGGAGAAGGGGCTGAATGGGGCCTCCTCCTGTTCCTGTGGAACAGGCTGGAGAAGGGGCTGAATGTCCTCCTCCTGTTCCTGTGTAACAGGCTGGAGAAGGGGCTGAATGGGGCCTCCTCCTGTTCCTGTGCAACAGGCTGGAGAAGGGGCTGAATGCCCTCCTCCTGTTCCTGAGTAACAGGCTGGAGAAGGGGCTGAATGGGCTCCTCCTGTTCCTGTGGAACAGGCTGGAGAAGGGGCTGAATGGGGCCTCCTCCTGTTCCTGTGTAACAGGCTGGAGAAGGGGCTGAATGGCCTCCTCCTGTTCCTGTGTAACAGGCTGGAGAAGGGGCTGAATGGGGCCTCCTCCTGTTCCTGTGTAACAGGCTGGAGAAGGGGCTGCATGGGGCCTCCTCCTGTTCCTGTGTAACAGGCTGGAGAAGAGGCTGAATGGCCTCCTCCTGTTCCTGTGTAACAGGCTGGAGAAGGGGCTGAATGGGGCCTCCTCCTGTTCCTGTGTAGCAGGCTGGAGAAGGGGCTGAATGGGGCCTCCTCATGTTCCTGTGTAACAGGCTGGAGAAGGGGCTGAATGGGGCCTCCTCCTGTTCCTGTGTAACAGGCTGGAGAAGGTGCTGAATGGCCTCCTCCTGTTCCTGTGTAACAGGCTGGAGAAGGGGCTGAATGGGGCCTCCTCCTGTTCCTGTGTAACAGGCTGGAGAAGGGGCTGAATGTGGCCTCCTCCTGTTCCTGTGTAACAGGCTGGAGAAGGGGCTGAATGGGGCCTCCTCCTGTTCCTGTGTAACAGGCTGGAGAAGGGGCTGAATGCGGCCTCCTCCTGTTCCTGTGTAACAGGCAGGAGATGGGGCTGAATGGGGCCTCCTCCTGTTCCTGTATAACAATGCTGGAGAAGGGACTGAATGGGGCCTCCTCCTGTTCCTGTGTAACAGGCTGGAGAAGGGGCTGAATGTCCTCCTCTTGTTCCTGTGTAACAGACTGGAGAAGGGGCTGAATGGGGCTTCCTCCTTTTCCCTGTGTAACAGGCTGGAGATGGGGCTGAATGGGGCGTCCACCTGGTCCTGTGTAACAGCCTGGAGAAGGGGCTGAATGGGGCCTCCTCCTGTTCCTGTGTCACAAGCTGGAGAAGAGGCTGAATGGCCTCCTCCTGTTCCTGTGTCACGGGCTGGAGAAGGGGCTGAATGGGGCCTCCTCCTGTTCCTGTGTAACAGGCTGGGGAAGGGGCTGAATGGGACCTCCTCCTGTTCCTGTGTAACAGGCTGGAGAAGGGGCTGAATGGCCTCCTCCTGTTCCTGTGTAACAGGCTGGAGAAGGGGCTGAATGGGACCTCCTCCTGTTCCTGTGTAACAAGCTGGAGAAGAGGCTGAATGGCCTCCTCCTGTTCCTGTGATACAGGCTGGAGAAGGGGCTGAATGGGGCCTCCTCCTGTTCCCGTGTAACAGGCTGGAGAAGGGGCTGAATGGGGCGTCCTCCTGTTCCTGTGTAACAGGCAGGAGAAGGGGCTGAATGGCCTCCTCCTGTTCCTGTGTAACAAGCTGGAGAAGAGGCTGAATGGCCTCCTCCTGTTCCTGTGTAACAGGCTGGAGAAGGGGCTGAATGGGCCCTCCTCCTGTTCCTGTGTAACAGGCTGGGGAAGGGGCTGAATGGGACCTCCTCCTGTTCCTGTGTAACAGGCTGGAGAAGGGGCTGAATGGCCTCCTCCTGTTCCTGTGTAACAGGCTGGAGAAGGGGCTGAATGGGACCTCCTCCTGTTCCTGTGTAACAAGCTGGAGAAGAGGCTGAATGGCCTCCTCCTGTTCCTGTGTAACAGGCTGGAGAAGGGGCTGAATGAGGCCTCCTCCTGTTCCCGTGTAACAGGCTGGAGAAGGGGCTGAATGGGGCCTCCTCCTGTTCCTGTGTATCAGGCTGGAGAAGGGACTGAATGGGGCCTCCTCCTGTTCCTGTGTAACAGGCTGGAGAAGAGGCTGAATGGGGCCTCCTCCTGTTCCTGTGTAACAGGCTGGAGAAGGGGCTGAATGCCCTCCTCCTGTTCCTGTGTAACAGGCTGGAGAAGGGGCTGAATGGGCTCCTCCTGTTCCTGTGTAACAGGCTGGAGAAGGGGCTAAATGGGGCCTCCTCCTGTTCCTGTGTAACAGGCTGGAGAAGGGGCTGAATGGCCTCCCCCTATTCCTGTGTAACAGGCTGGAGAAGGGGCTGAATGGGGCCTCCTCCTGTTCCTGTGTAACAGGCTGGAGAAGGGGCTGAATGGGGCCTCCTCAAGTTCCTGTGTAACAGGCTGGAGAAGGGGCTGAATGGGGCCTCCTCCTGTTCCTGTGTAACAGGCTGGAGAAGGGGCTGAATGGGGCCTCCTCCTGTTCCTGTGTAACAGGCTGGAGAAGGGGCTGAATGGGGCCTCCTCCTGTTGCTGTGTAAGAGGCTGGAGAAGGGGCTGAATGCGGCCTCCTCCTGTTCCTGTGTAACAGGCTGGAGATGGGGCTGAATGGGGCCTTCTAATGTTCCTGTGTAACAGGCTGGAGAAGGCGCTGAATGGGGCCTCCTCCTGTTCCTGTATAACAGGCTGGAGAAGGGGCTGAATGGGGCCTCCTCCTGTTCCTGTGTAACAGGCTGGAGAAGGGGCTGAATGTCCTCCTCCTGTTCCTGTGTAACAAGCTGGAGAAGAGGCTGAATGGCCTCCTCCTGTTCCTGTGTAACAGGCTGGAGAAGGGGCTGAATGGGCCCTCCTCCTGTTCCTGTGTAACAGGCTGGGGAAGGGGCTGAATGGGACCTCCTCCTGTTCCTGTGTAACAGGCTGGAGAAGGGGCTGAATGGCCACCTCCTGTTCCTGTGTAACAGGCTGGAGAAGGGGCTGAATGGGACCTCCTCCTGTTCCTGTGTAACAAGCTGGAGAAGAGGCTGAATGGCCTCCTCCTGTTCCTGTGTAACAGGCTGGAGAAGGGGCTGAATGAGGCCTCCTCCTGTTCCCGTGTAACAGGCTGGAGAAGGGGCTGAATGGGGCCTCCTCCTGTTCCTGTGTATCAGGCTGGAGAAGGGACTGAATGGGGCCTCCTCCTGTTCCTGTGTAACAGGCTGGAGAAGAGGCTGAATGGGGCCTCCTCCTGTTCCTGTGTAACAGGCTGGAGAAGGGGCTGAATGCCCTCCTCCTGTTCCTGTGTAACAGGCTGGAGAAGGGGCTGAATGGGCTCCTCCTGTTCCTGTGTAACAGGCTGGAGAAGGGGCTAAATGGGGCCTCCTCCTGTTCCTGTGTAACAGGCTGGAGAAGGGGCTGAATGGCCTCCCCCTATTCCTGTGTAACAGGCTGGAGAAGGGGCTGAATGGCCTCCCCCTATTCCTGTGTAACAGGCAGGAGAAGGGGCTGAATGGGGCCTCCTCCTGTTCCTGTGTAACAGGCTGGAGAAGGGGCTGAATGGGGCCTCCTCCTGTTCCTGTGTAACAGGCTGGAGAAGGGGCTGAATGGCCTCCTCCTGTTCCTGTGTAACAGGCTGGAGAAGGGGCTGAATGGGGCCTCCTCCTGTTCCTGTGTAACAGGCTGGAGAAGGGGCTGAATGGGGCCTCCTCATGTTCCTGTGTAACAGGCTGGAGAAGGGGCTGAATGGGGCCTCCTCCTGTTCCTGTGTAACAGGCTGGAGAAGGGGCTGAATGGGGCCTCCTCCTGTTCCTGTGTAACAGGCTGGAGAAGGGGCTGAATGGGGCCTCCTCCTGTTGCTGTGTAAGAGGCTGGAGAAGGGGCTGAATGCGGCCTCCTCCTGTTCCTGTGTAACAGGCTGGAGATGGGGCTGAATGGGGCCTTCTAATGTTCCTGTGTAACAGGCTGGAGAAGGCGCTGAATGGGGCCTCCTCCTGTTCCTGTGTAACAGGCTGGAGAAGGGGCTGAATGGGGCCTCCTCCTGTTCCTGTGTAACAGGCTGGAGAAGGGGCTGAATGTCCTCCTCCTGTTCCTGTGTAACAGGCTGGAGAAGGGGCTGAATGGGGCCTCCTCCTGTTCCTGTGCAACAGGCTGGAGAAGGGGCTGAATGCCCTCCTCCTGTTCCTGTGTAACAGGCTGGAGAAGGGGCTGAATGGGCTCCTCCTGTTCCTGTGTAACAGGCTGGAGAAGGGGCTGAATGGGGCCTCCTCCTGTTCCTGTGTAACAGGCTGGAGAAGGGGCTGAATGGCCTCCTCCTGTTCCTGTGTAACAGGCTGGAGAAGGGGCTGAATGGGGCCTCCTCCTGTTCCTGTGTAACAGGCTGGAGAAGGGGCTGCATGGGGCCTCCTCCTGTTCCTGTGTAACAGGCTGGAGAAGAGGCTGAATGGCCTCCTCCTGTTCCTGTGTAACAGGCTGGAGAAGGGGCTGAATGGGGCCTCCTCCTGTTCCTGTGTAACAGGCTGGAGAAGGGGCTGAATGGGGCCTCCTCATGTTCCTGTGTAACAGGCTGGAGAAGGGGCTGAATGGGGCCTCCTCCTGTTCCTGTGTAACAGGCTGGAGAAGGTGCTGAATGGCCTCCTCCTGTTCCTGTGTAACAGGCTGGAGAAGGGGCTGAATGGGGCCTCCTCCTGTTCCTGTGTAACAGGCTGGAGAAGGGGCTGAATGGGGCCTCCTCCTGTTCCTGTGTAACAGGCTGGAGAAGGGGCTGAATGGGGTCTCCTCCTGTTCCTGTGTAACAGGCTGGAGAAGGGGCTGAATGCGGCCTCCTCCTGTTCCTGTGCAACAGGCTGGAGATGGGGCTGAATGGGGCCTCCTCCTGTTCCTGTATAACAGGCTGGAGAAGGGGCTGAATGGAACCTCCTCCTGTTCCTGTGTAACAGGCTGGAGAAGGGGCTGAATGGCCTCCTCCTGTTCCTGTGTAACAGGCTGGAGAAGGGGCTGAATGGGACCTCCTCCTGTTCCTGTGTAACAAGCTGGAGAAGAGGCTGAATGGCCTCCTCCTGTTCCTGTGTAACAGGCTGGAGAAGGGGCTGAATGAGGCCTCCTCCTGTTCCCGTGTAACAGGCTGGAGAAGGGGCTGAATGGGGCCTCCTCCTGTTCCTGTGTATCAGGCTGGAGAAGGGACTGAATGGGGCCTCCTCCTGTTCCTGTGTAACAGGCTGGAGAAGAGGCTGAATGGGGCCTCCTCCTGTTCCTGTGTAACAGGCTGGAGAAGGGGCTGAATGCCCTCCTCCTGTTCCTGTGTAACAGGCTGGAGAAGGGGCTGAATGGGCTCCTCCTGTTCCTGTGTAACAGGCTGGAGAAGGGGCTAAATGGGGCCTCCTCCTGTTCCTGTGTAACAGGCTGGAGAAGGGGCTGAATGGCCTCCCCCTATTCCTGTGTAACAGGCTGGAGAAGGGGCTGAATGGCCTCCCCCTATTCCTGTGTAACAGGCAGGAGAAGGGGCTGAATGGGGCCTCCTCCTGTTCCTGTGTAACAGGCTGGAGAAGGGGCTGAATGGGGCCTCCTCCTGTTCCTGTGTAACAGGCTGGAGAAGGGGCTGAATGGCCTCCTCCTGTTCCTGTGTAACAGGCTGGAGAAGGGGCTGAATGGGGCCTCCTCCTGTTCCTGTGTAACAGGCTGGAGAAGGGGCTGAATGGGGCCTCCTCATGTTCCTGTGTAACAGGCTGGAGAAGGGGCTGAATGGGGCCTCCTCCTGTTCCTGTGTAACAGGCTGGAGAAGGGGCTGAATGGGGCCTCCTCCTGTTCCTGTGTAACAGGCTGGAGAAGGGGCTGAATGGGGCCTCCTCCTGTTGCTGTGTAAGAGGCTGGAGAAGGGGCTGAATGCGGCCTCCTCCTGTTCCTGTGTAACAGGCTGGAGATGGGGCTGAATGGGGCCTTCTAATGTTCCTGTGTAACAGGCTGGAGAAGGCGCTGAATGGGGCCTCCTCCTGTTCCTGTATAACAGGCTGGAGAAGGGGCTGAATGGGGCCTCCTCCTGTTCCTGTGTAACAGGCTGGAGAAGGGGCTGAATGTCCTCCTCCTGTTCCTGTGTAACAGGCTGGAGAAGGGGCTGAATGGGGCCTCCTCCTGTTCCTGTGCAACAGGCTGGAGAAGGGGCTGAATGCCCTCCTCCTGTTCCTGTGTAACAGGCTGGAGAAGGGGCTGAATGGGCTCCTCCTGTTCCTGTGTAACAGGCTGGAGAAGGGGCTGAATGGGGCCTCCTCCTGTTCCTGTGTAACAGGCTGGAGAAGGGGCTGAATGGCCTCCTCCTGTTCCTGTGTAACAGGCTGGAGAAGGGGCTGAATGGGGCCTCCTCCTGTTCCTGTGTAACAGGCCGGAGAAGGGGCTGCATGGGGCCTCCTCCTGTTCCTGTGTAACAGGCTGGAGAAGAGGCTGAATGGCCTCCTCCTGTTCCTGTGTAACAGGCTGGAGAAGGGGCTGAATGGGGCCTCCTCCTGTTCCTGTGTAACAGGCTGGAGAAGGGGCTGAATGGGGCCTCCTCATGTTCCTGTGTAACAGGCTGGAGAAGGGGCTGAATGGGGCCTCCTCCTGTTCCTGTGTAACAGGCTGGAGAAGGTGCTGAATGGCCTCCTCCTGTTCCTGTGTAACAGGCTGGAGAAGGGGCTGAATGGGGCCTCCTCCTGTTCCTGTGTAACAGGCTGGAGAAGGGGCTGAATGGGGCCTCCTCCTGTTCCTGTGTAACAGGCTGGAGAAGGGGCTGAATGGGGTCTCCTCCTGTTCCTGTGTAACAGGCTGGAGAAGGGGCTGAATGCGGCCTCCTCCTGTTCCTGTGTAACAGGCTGGAGATGGGGCTGAATGGGGCCTCCTCCTGTTCCTGTATAACAGGCTGGAGAAGGGGCTGAATGGGGCCTCCTCCTGTTCCTGTGTAACAGGCTGGAGAAGGGGCTGAATGTCCTCCTCCTGTTCCTGTGTAACAGACTGGAGAAGGGGCTGAATGGCCTCCTCCTGTTCCTGTGTAACAGGCTGGAGAAGGGGCTGAATGGGGCCTCCTCCTGTTCCTGTGTAACAGGCTGGGGAAGGGGCTGAATGGGACCTCCTCCTGTTCCTGTGTAACAGGCTGGAGAAGGGGCTGAATGGGACCTCCTCCTGTTCCTGTGTAACAGGCTGGAGAAGGGGCTGAATGGGGCCTCCTCCTGTTCCTGTGTAACAGGCTGGAGAAGGGTCTGAATGGGGCCTCCTCCTGTTCCTGTGTAACAGGCTGGAGAAGGGGCTGAATGGGGCCTCCTCCTGTTCCTGTGTAACAGGCTGGAGAAGGGGCTGATTGAGGCTTCCTCCTGTTCCTGTGTAACAGGTTGGAGAAGGGGCTGAATGGCCTCCACCTGTTACTGTGTAACAGACTGGAGAAGGGGCTGAATGTGGACTCCTCCTGTTCCTGTGTAACAGGCTGGAGAAGGGGCTGAATGGCCTCCTCCTGTTCCTGTGTATCCGGCTGGAGAAGGGGCTGAATGGGGCCTCCTCCTGTTCCTGTGCAACAGGCTGGAGAAGCGGCTGATTGGGGCCTCCTCCTGTTCCTGTGTAACAGGCTGGAGAAGGGGCTGAATGGCCTCCTCCTGTTCCTGTGTAACAGACTGGAGAAGGGGCTGAATGGGGCCTCCTCCTGTTCCTGTGTAACAGGCTGGAGAAGGGGCTGAATGGCCTCCTCCTGTTCATGTTTAACAGGCTGGGGAAGGGGCTGAATGGGACCTCCTCCTGTTCCTGTGTAACAGGCTGGAGAAGGGGCTGAATGGGACCTCCTCCTGTTCCTGTGTAACAGGCTGGAGAAGGGGCTGAATGGGGCCTCCTCCTGTTCCTGTGTAACAGGCTGGAGAAGGGTCTGAATGGGGCCTCCTCCTGTTCCTGTGTAACAGGCTGGAGAAGGGGCTGAATGGGGCCTCCTCCTGTTCCTGTGTAACAGGCGGGAGAAGGGGCTGATTGAGGCTTCCTCCTGTTCCTGTGTAACAGGTTGGAGAAGGGGCTGAATGGCCTCCACCTGTTACTGTGTAACAGACTGGAGAAGGGGCTGAATGTGGACTCCTCCTGTTCCTGTGTAACAGGCTGGAGAAGGGGCTGAATGGCCTCCTCCTGTTCCTGTGTAACCGGCTGGAGAAGGGGCTGAATGGGGCCTCCTCCTGTTCCTGTGCAACAGGCTGGAGAAGCGGCTGATTGGGGCCTCCTCCTGTTCCTGTGTAACAGGCTGGAGAAGGGGCTGAATGGCCTCCTCCTGTTCCTGTGTAACAGACTGGAGAAGGGGCTGAATGGGGCCTCCTCCTGTTCCTGTGTAACAGGCTGGAGAAGGGGCTGAATGGCCTCCTCCTGTTCATGTTTAACAGGCTGGAGAAGGGGTTGAATGGGGCCTCCTCCTGTTCCTGTGCAACAGGCTGGAGAAGGGGCTGAATGGGGCCTCCGCCTGTTCCTGTGTAACAGGCTGGAGAAGGTGCTGAATGGCCTCCTCCTGTTCCTGTGTAACAGGCTGGAGAAGGGCCTGAATGGGGCCTCCTCCTGTTCCTGTGTAACAGGCTGGAGAAGGGGCTGAATGGGGCCTCCTCCTGTTCCTGTGTAACAGGCTGGAGAAGGGGCTGAATGGGGCCTCCTCCTGTTCCTGTGTAACAGGCTGGAGAAGGGGCTGAATGGGGCCTCCTCCTGTTGCTGTGTAAGAGGCTGGAGAAGGGGCTGAATGCGGCCTCCTCCTGTTCCTGTGTAACAGGCTGGAGATGGGGCTGAATGGGGCCTCCTAATGTTCCTGTGTAACAGGCTGGAGAAGGCGCTGAATGGGGCCTCCTCCTGTTCCTGTATAACAGGCTGGAGAAGGGGCTGAATGGGGCCTCCTCCTGTTCCTGTGTAACAGGCTGGAGAAGGGGCTGAATGGGGCCTCCTCCTGTTCCTGTGTAACAGGCTGGAGAAGGGGCTGAATGTCCTCCTCCTGTTCCTGTGTAACAGGCTGGAGAAGGGGCTGAATGGGGCCTCCTCCTGTTCCTGTGCAACAGGCTGGAGAAGGGGCTGAATGCCCTCCTCCTGTTCCTGTGTAACAGGCTGGAGAAGGGGCTGAATGGGCTCCTCCTGTTCCTGTGTAACAGGCTGGAGAAGGGGCTGAATGGGGCCTCCTCCTGTTCCTGTGTAACAGGCTGGAGAAGGGGCTGAATGGCCTCCTCCTGTTCCTGTGTAACAGGCTGGAGAAGGGGCTGAATGGGGCCTCCTCCTGTTCCTGTGTAACAGGCTGGAGAAGAGGCTGAATGGCCTCCTCCTGTTCCTGTGTAACAGGCTGGAGAAGGGGCTGAATGCGGCCTCCTCCTGTTCCTGTGTAACAGGTTGGAGATGGGGCTGAATGGGGCCTCCTCCTGTTCCTGTCTAACAGGCTGGAGAAGGGGCTGAATGGGGCCTCCTCCTGTTCCTGTCTAACAGGCTGGAGAAGGGGCTGAATGGGGCCTCCTCCTGTTCCTGTCTAACAGGCTGGAGAAGGGGCTGAATGGGGCCTCCTCCTGTTCCTGTGTAACAGGCTGGAGAAGGGGCTGAATGTCCTCCTCCTGTTCCTGTGTAACAGGCTGGAGAAGGGGCTGAATGGGGCTTCCTCCTGTTCCCTGTGTAACAGGCTGGAGATGGGGCTGAATGGGGCGTCCTCCTGTTCCTGTGTAACAGGCTGGAGAAGGGGCTGAATGGCCTCCTCCTGTTCCTGTGTAACAATCTGGAGAAGAGGCTGAATGGCCTCCTCCTGTTCCTGTGTAACAGGCTGGAGAAGGGGCTGAATGGGGCCTCCTCCTGTTCCTGTGTAACAGGCTGGGGAAGGGGCTGAATGGGACCTCCTCCTGTTCCTGTGTAACAGGCTGGAGAAGGGGCTGAATGGCCTCCTCCTGTTCCTGTGTAACAGGCTGGAGAAGGGGCTGAATGGGACCTCCTCCTGTTCCTGTGTAACAAGCTGGAGAAGAGGCTGAATGGCCTCCTCCTGTTCCTGTGATACAGGCTGGAGAAGGGGCTGAATGGGGCCTCCTCCTGTTCCCGTGTAACAGGCTGGAGAAGGGGCTGAATGGGGCGTCCTCCTGTTCCTGTGTAACAGGCTGGAGAAGGGGCTGAATGGCCTCCTCCTGTTCCTGTGTAACAGGCTGGAGAAGGGGCTGAATGAGGCCTCCTCCTGTTCCCGTGTAACAGGCTGGAGATGGGGCTGAATGGGGCCTCCTAATGTTCCTGTGTAACAGGCTGGAGAAGGCGCTGAATGGGGCCTCCTCCTGTTCCTGTATAACAGGCTGGAGAAGGGGCTGAATTGGGCCTCCTCCTGTTCCTGTGGAACAGGCTGGAGAAGGGGCTGAATGGGGCCTCCTCCTGTTCCTGTGCAACAGGCTGGAGAAGGGGCTGAATGCCCTCCTCCTGTTCCTGAGTAACAGGCTGGAGAAGGGGCTGAATGGCCTCCTCCTGTTCCTGTGTAACAGGCTGGAGAAGGGGCTGAATGGGGCCTCCTCCTGTTCCTGTGTAACAGGCTGGAGAAGGGGCTGAATGGCTTCCTCCTGTTCCTGTGTAACAGGCTGGAGAAGGGGCTGAATGGGGCCTCCTCCTGTTCCTGTGTAACAGGCTGGAGAAGGGGCTGCATGGGGCCTCCTCCTGTTCCTGTGTAACAGGCTGGAGAAGAGGCTGAATGGCCTCCTCCTGTTCCTGTGTAACAGGCTGGAGAAGGGGCTGAATGGGGCCTCCTCCTGTTCCTGTGTAACAGGCTGGAGAAGGGGCTGAATGGGGCCTCCTCATGTTCCTGTGTAACAGGCTGGAGAAGGGGCTGAATGGGGCCTCCTCCTGTTCCTGTGTAACAGGCTGGAGAAGAGGCTGAATGGCCTCCTCCTGTTCCTGTGTAACAGGCTGGAGAAGGGGATGAATGGGGCCTCCTCCTGTTCCTGTGTAACAGGCTGGAGAAGGGGCTGAATGGGGCCTCCTCCTGTTCCTGTGTAACAGGCTGGAGAAGGGGCTGAATGGGGCCTCCTCCTGTTCCTGTGTAACAGGCTGGAGAAGGGGCTGAATGGGGCCTCCTCCTGTTCCTGTGTAACAGGCTGGAGAAGGGGCTGAATGGGGCCTCCTCCTGTTCCTGTGTAACAGGCTGGAGAAGGGGCTGAATGGGGCCTCCTCCTGTTCCTGTGTAACAGGCTGGAGAAGGGGCTGAATGTCCTCCTCTTGTTCCTGTGTAACAGACTGGAGAAGGGGCTGAATGGGGCTTCCTCCTGTTCCCTGTGTAACAGGCTGGAGATGGGGCTGAATGGGGCGTCCACCTGTTCCTGTGTAACAGGCTGGAGAAGGGGCTGAATGGCCTCCTCCTGTTCCTGTGTCACAAGCTGGAGAAGAGGCTGAATGGCCTCCTCCTGTTCCTGTGTAACGGGCTGGAGAAGGGGCTGAATGGGGCCTCCTCCTGTTCCTGTGTAACAGGCTGGGGAAGGGGCTGAATGGGACCTCCTCCTGTTCCTGTGTAACAGGCTGGAGAAGGGGCTGAATGGCCTCCTCCTGTTCCTGTGTAACAGGCTGGAGAAGGGGCTGAATGGGACCTCCTCCTGTTCCTGTGTAACAAGCTGGAGAAGAGGCTGAATGGCCTCCTCCTGTTCCTGTGATACAGGCTGGAGAAGGGGCTGAATGGGGCCTCCTCCTGTTCCCGTGTAACAGGCTGGAGAAGGGGCTGAATGGGGCGTCCTCCTGTTCCTGTGTAACAGGCAGGAGAAGGGGCTGAATGGCCTCCTCCTGTTCCTGTGTAACAAGCTGGAGAAGAGGCTGAATGGCCTCCTCCTGTTCCTGTGTAACAGGCTGGAGAAGGGGCTGAATGGGCCCTCCTCCTGTTCCTGTGTAACAGGCTGGGGAAGGGGCTGAATGGGACCTCCTCCTGTTCCTGTGTAACAGGCTGGAGAAGGGGCTGAATGGCCTCCTCCTGTTCCTGTGTAACAGGCAGGAGAAGGGGCTGAATGGCCTCCTCCTGTTCCTGTGTAACAAGCTGGAGAAGAGGCTGAATGGCCTCCTCCTGTTCCTGTGTAACAGGCTGGAGAAGGGGCTGAATGGGGCCTCCTCCTGTTCCTGTGTAACAGGCTGGAGAAGGGGCTGAATGGGGCCTCCTCCTGTTCCTGTGTAACAGGCTGGGGAAGGGGCTGAATGGGGCCTCCTCCTGTTCCTGTGTAACAGGCTGGAGAAGGGGCTGAATGGGGCCTCCTCCTGTTCCTGTGTAACAGGCTGGAGAAGGGGCTGAATGTCCTCCTCTTGTTCCTGTGTAACAGACTGGAGAAGGGGCTGAATGGGGCTTCCTCCTGTTCCCTGTGTAACAGGCTGGAGATGGGGCTGAATGGGGCGTCCACCTGTTCCTGTGTAACAGGCTGGAGAAGGGGCTGAATGGCCTCCTCCTGTTCCTGTGTCACAAGCTGGAGAAGAGGCTGAATGGCCTCCTCCTGTTCCTGTGTAACGGGCTGGAGAAGGGGCTGAATGGGGCCTCCTCCTGTTCCTGTGTAACAGGCTGGGGAAGGGGCTGAATGGGACCTCCTCCTGTTCCTGTGTAACAGGCTGGAGAAGGGGCTGAATGGCCTCCTCCTGTTCCTGTGTAACAGGCTGGAGAAGGGGCTGAATGGGACCTCCTCCTGTTCCTGTGTAACAAGCTGGAGAAGAGGCTGAATGGCCTCCTCCTGTTCCTGTGATACAGGCTGGAGAAGGGGCTGAATGGGGCCTCCTCCTGTTCCCGTGTAACAGGCTGGAGAAGGGGCTGAATGGGGCGTCCTCCTGTTCCTGTGTAACAGGCAGGAGAAGGGGCTGAATGGCCTCCTCCTGTTCCTGTGTAACAAGCTGGAGAAGAGGCTGAATGGCCTCCTCCTGTTCCTGTGTAACAGGCTGGAGAAGGGGCTGAATGGGCCCTCCTCCTGTTCCTGTGTAACAGGCTGGGGAAGGGGCTGAATGGGACCTCCTCCTGTTCCTGTGTAACAGGCTGGAGAAGGGGCTGAATGGCCTCCTCCTGTTCCTGTGTAACAGGCTGGAGAAGGGGCTGAATGGGACCTCCTCCTGTTCCTGTGTAACAAGCTGGAGAAGAGGCTGAATGGCCTCCTCCTGTTCCTGTGTAACAGGCTGGAGAAGGGGCTGAATGAGGCCTCCTCCTGTTCCCGTGTAACAGGCTGGAGAAGGGGCTGAATGGGGCCTCCTCCTGTTCCCGTGTAACAGGCTGGAGAAGGGGCTGAATGGGGCCTCCTCCTGTCCCTGTGTATCAGGCTGGAGAAGGGACTGAATGGGGCCTCCTCCTGTTCCTGTGTAACAGGCTGGAGAAGGGGCTGAATGCCCTCCTCCTGTTCCTGTGTAACAGGCTGGAGAAGGGGCTGAATGGGCTCCTCCTGTTCCTGTGTAACAGGCTGGAGAAGGGGCTAAATGGGGCCTCCTCCTGTTCCTGTGTAACAGGCTGGAGAAGGGGCTGAATGGCCTCCCCCTATTCCTGTGCAACAGGCTGGAGAAGGGGCTGAATGGGGCCTCCTCCTGTTCCTGTGTAACAGGCTGGAGAAGGGGCTGAATGGGGCCTCCTCAAGTTCCTGTGTAACAGGCTGGAGAAGGGGCTGAATGGGGCCTCCTCCTGTTCCTGTGTAACAGGCTGGAGAAGGGGCTGAATGGGGCCTCCTCCTGTTCCTGTGTAACAGGCTGGAGAAGGGGCTGAATGGGGCCTCCTCCTGTTGCTGTGTAAGAGGCTGGAGAAGGGGCTGAATGCGGCCTCCTCCTGTTCCTGTGTAACAGGCTGGAGATAGGGCTGAATGGGGCCTTCTAATGTTCCTGTGTAACAGGCTGGAGAAGGCGCTGAATGGGGCCTCCTCCTGTTCCTGTATAACAGGCTGGAGAAGGGGCTGAATGGGGCCTCCTCCTGTTCCTGTGTAACAGGCTGGAGAAGGGGCTGAATGTCCTCCTCCTGTTCCTGTGTAACAAGCTGGAGAAGAGGCTGAATGGCCTCCTCCTGTTCCTGTGTAACAGGCTGGAGAAGGGGCTGAATGGGCCCTCCTCCTGTTCCTGTGTAACAGGCTGGGGAAGGGGCTGAATGGGACCTCCTCCTGTTCCTGTGTAACAGGCTGGAGAAGGGGCTGAATGGCCTCCTCCTGTTCCTTTGTAACAGGCTGGAGAAGGGGCTGAATGGGACCTCCTCCTGATCCTGTGTAACAAGCTGGAGAAGAGGCTGAATGGCCTCCTCCTGTTCCTGTGTAACAGGCTGGAGAAGGGGCTGAATGCCCTCCTCCTGTTCCTGTGTAACAGGCTGGAGAAGGGGCTGAATGGGCTCCTCCTGTTCCTGTGTAACAGGCTGGAGAAGGGGCTAAATGGGGCCTCCTCCTGTTCCTGTCTAACAGGCTGGAGAAGGGGCTGAATGGCCTCCTCCTGTTCCTGTGTAACAGGCTGGAGAAGGGGCTGAATGGGCTCCTCCTGTTCCTGTGTAACAGGCTGGAGAAGGGGCTAAATGGGGCCTCCTCCTGTTCCTGTGTAACAGGCTGGAGAAGGGGCTGAATGGCCTCCCCCTATTCCTGTGTAACAGGCTGGAGAAGGGGCTGAATGGCCTCCCCCTATTCCTGTGTAACAGGCAGGAGAAGGGGCTGAATGGGGCCTCCTCCTGTTCCTGTGTAACAGGCTGGAGAAGGGGCTGAATGGGGCCTCCTCCTGTTCCTGTGTAACAGGCTGGAGAAGGGGCTGAATGGCCTCCTCCTGTTCCTGTGTAACAGGCTGGAGAAGGGGCTGAATGGGGCCTCCTCCTGTTCCTGTGTAACAGGCTGGAGAAGGGGCTGAATGGGGCCTCCTCATGTTCCTGTGTAACAGGCTGGAGAAGGGGCTGAATGGGGCCTCCTCCT